>NW_024426552.1:58435187-58565572 GCF_017311325.1 Ursus maritimus
TTCTCTCCCCCCCCCCCCGGGTAAATGTGCACTTTTATTTTATTTTTTTTTAATTTTTTATTATGTTATGTTAGTCACCATACAGTACATCCTTAGTTTTTGATGAAGTATTCCATGATTCGTTGTTTGCGTATAACACCCAGTGCTCCATGCAATCTGTGCCCTCCTTAATATCCATCACCGGCCTATTCCAAATCCCACACCCCCCCTCCCCTCTGAAGCCCTCAGTTTGTTTCCCAGAGTCCACAGTCTCTCATGGTTCATTCCCCCTCCACTGAAGCATTTCTATTCAGAATATATAACAAGCTGCAACAAATCAATAAAAAAAATAAGCATTATAACTTTAAAAAGTGCTGAGAGAATACAATTGAAAAAATCAGAGAAAATAACACCTGATTGGTCAGTAAGAATATGAAGAGAAGCTCAACTTTTTAAAAAAGATAAAATTCAAGTAGCACATAGATATGTAAGAGAAGCTCAACTTTTTAAAAAAGATAAAATTCAAGTAGCACATAGATATGTAAGAGAAGCTCAACTTTTTAAAAAAGATAAAATTCAAGTAGCACATAGATATGTAAGAGAAGCTCAACTTTTTAAAAATTATAAAATTCAAGTAGCACATAGATACACTACTCCAATCTTCTTATCAAAAGTTTAAAAGTCTATCAATATCTATTATTGGAAAAAAATTTGGAGACCAATTTTCCATTACCTTGTAAAGTTAAAAATGTATATTCTCTAAACCCAGCAAATTAAAATACAGAAATTCCCTCACATTTACACAAGGAGATATTTACAAAGATATCTACTGTGACACTGACTGTAATAGAAAAGTAAAAAAGAAGAAAGAAAAAAGGAAGGAAGGAAGGAAATGAAGAAAAGAGTGAAGTGAGAGGAATGAAGGGGATGGGAAGGGAAGAGAAGAAACACTTAAATGTGCATCAGCAGGAAATGGATATATTGTGGCTCAGTCACACAATGGAATAACACACAGCACTATATACAGCAGCTAAAATGCCTTGGGTCCATGCGTACCAAAACAGATAATCATGAACATAATGTTAAGTGAAACCAAAATATGCTAGAGAATGACCTAGTATTTCTCAGTTCACAAGAGCTCTCAGTGTCTCATTATTATTTTTTAACAGAGCCCTTAGTGTCCTAGTAATGTTTTCTCAGCAAACTTAGCCTAAAAATATATCTAATAGAACCATTTAGTTTGTAGTTTAGTTCTAAACAGCTCAATAAGTATTTATGTCCCAGTCACTTAGTGGTCATACAAAAAAATAATAAACACAAATTGCAAGGAAAATACTATTTTAATTCAATGCTTACATAACCATCCTTAAATTAGTTATTATTGGGATGTGTGTGCCTGTTGAGCACTTCACAACTTCTCAAACCTTGAAATCAGATTGGACACTGCCACCTTTTTTCCCTGTTGTGTACTGACTTTCACACAATCTTCACACTGCTTTCTATGACAACACTTACCAAAACACCAGCTTCTCACAGACATAACACTATCAAGAAGAATGTGCTGAAATTAAAATGTTGAAATTGTGAACTACCTCAAGCTAGAGGCTGATCTGGTATCTGAAAGACGTTAAACACTGCAATGTTTCTCTTGAAATTTTAAAATATCTCACAGCACACCTGTAAGTTCACTGTGGCACTTTAGGAGCACCTTGGTATCTAGATTGGAAAACATGACATTGGAAACCATGAGGTATGATGTATATAAATGTTTTTTGGTATCCAAAACTACCCCAAATTTTCATGGGGTCACACAGGCAAAATTACAATATAAAAATAGTAGAAAATATGGACTGAAAGCATATATATTAAACTCAGGAGAATAGTTGCCTCTGAGTACAAAAATGGGGAAATGTAAACAGGAGGGGACTTAAACTATTTCTGTAATGATTAATTTCTGTAAAAATTTTCTTAAGCAAATATGGTAAATGCTAACATTTTTTAAATGAGTGATGGTATTTGGTATTTATATTAATTCTGTGCTTTACTGTATTTTTGAAATAGTTCATAAAAGAACATAAGAAATGACAAACATTGTAAGTTTTCAAAGACTTTATACAGGCAGCTACTTTTAGAATACCATTCTAAATCCCAGGACATCTGGTTACTCTTAGACCTGCTTTTCCACAGGTTCCATTTAGAATCATTAAACTATTCACTGGCAGTAGTCTAACATTTAAAGAAAAAAAAAATCAGTGCAAAGACCTCTATTTCCTAAGCTTCACCCTAAGTCACAAATGTTGTTTTTATTTAATAACTTTGGGAAGACTCTCAGCAGAAATGGGATGTAAGCATTTTTTACCCTCTTCCTTCAAAATATAATTATTTGCTCATTTTACTTACTGCAGATAATGTCACATGTGATAGAATATAACACTTATTCATTTAGTACTATCACAAACCCCACAGATGTCTGGCCTATTGCAAGATATACACCTATTCCCAACCTTAGTTTTAATCTGTTTATTTTCTTGGATACTGGCAAGTTCAGAAGTGCAACTGTAGTGAATCAACTGATGCTTTATGGTTATGTTGGGTGGACATTAAGTTTCTGTTAGTTGTAATTCCCCACATTCATCTTCCCTTTGCCTTCCTCCAGCCACAATATTTTTTTAAAAAAATTATTATTATTCCTTAGAAGCAGGAAACTACAGATATTGTGGGAGTGTTGGGAATGTTGACAGATTTCAGAATTTCTGTGTATCAATCAAGGCCTTATGATCAATAACATCAGCCATAGTAATAAAGAAGATAGCAATTATCCCATGTGCACTAGCCAGACCACACAGCCTGTGTCTTACTCAAGACAGTCCATTTTGATAAGGACGTGGTCATATCAAAAGCCTATAAAGAAAAACATGGAGGCATGCCTGGGTGGCTCAATAGATTAAGCCTGCCTTCAGCTCAGGTCAAGATCCCAGGGTCCTGGGATTGAGTCCTGCATCAGGCTCCTTGCTCAGCAGGGAGACTGCTTCTCCTTCTGCCTGCTTCACCCTCTGCCTGCCGCTCCCCCTGCTTGTGCACGCTCTCTCTCTCTCTGACAAATTAATCAATAAAATCTTTAAAAAAAAATCATGGAGAATGGTGAGAAGTCCTGAAAGAGTAGGGGTGGCTGAAACAACTAGGGAGAGTTGGCTTGAAAAAGAGAAGACAAAGACAGAAATCTCCAGCATCAACATATTTTTGATAGAGCATTATGTAGACAGAGGAGCAGTCAGTTATAAAATCACTGGAGTATCATAGCCTGGATCTCCAGGAATGACTTCAGGGACTACACTGCGGAATCTTCGGGGTGGTGAAAATGTTGTAGAATTAGACTGTGGTGATGTTTGCACAACTTCCTGAACATACTAAAAGCCACCAAACTGAACACTTTGGGTGAAATTTTATGATATGTGAATTATATGTTAACTTTTCAAAAAGGTATCCATTAAATTTAGTAATATAGATAGTATAATCAAAAGAATAAGTGAGAAGTCAAGAAATAAAAACAATGATTTCAAAATAGGAGAAAAGAAATAGGGTAACAGCTCCTCTTTCAATACTAGCAGTATTGAAGGAAGTACTTATGTCTACATTTAAGTGAACTAGCTTACACTTTTATGTGTTCCCAACCTTTGATGATTACTAGGAAGAAATGATGTCTAGAGTTGCCCTCTCTAATCCTGGTATCATTTCCCACAAATCAAAAAACCACAGGAACCTATGTTCCAAAATATTACCAGTGTTGTAGAATTCTGGAAAAAAAAAATTGTACTCTTCAGTGTTTTCCAGGTTTGTTGAAATGAGTACTTTAATTTTTCTTTAAATAAAGTATTATAAGATAAATTATAGCCTGCTATTTTTCTTTTTAAGAAAAAGTCAGAACTACTCTTTTATTTCCAATAGAATTTATGAATATAATGTGGTTGGAAATATATCATGCCATATTTGATATACATTCCAGAATAATGTTCAAGTGTGAAAATGAAAATATGAGACTGTGACCAATGGCAGTATCATGAATGTATTATGGGAGGCTGTTTCTTTTCTAGTAACATATAAAATAGGACAATCAGGAACCATACAAAAGCAAAGAGTAATTGAGTGTATTTATACTAGTTTAGGGATTTTTTTTAAGAGAAAGCAAGAGTCAGTCATTAAAAGTATCCAAGACTCAATTGCTTTTTAATATACCATAGATTAACTACTGAAATTTGAAAGTAAAAGCACAAAAATATTTAAATTAGCACCAAAAAATTAAATAAATTTGAAAGTAAAAGCACAAAAATATTTAAATTAGCACCAAAATATTAAATAAATTCCAAGATCCATATGAGGAAAACTACAAAATTTGGGTGAAAGGAATCAAAGAACAAAATAAATGAAGAGATATTCCATGTTCATGGATAGGAAGACTCAATATTGTCAAGATGTCAGTTCTTTCAACTTGATCTTTTGAGTCAGTGCAATCTCAATCAAAATTCCAGCAAGTTATTCTGTAAATATCAACAAACTGATTCTATGGAGGGGCAAAAGACTTAACACTGAAGAACAAAATCAGGACTGACACTACCTGACGTCAAACTGACAATAAAGCTACAGACAAGATGGTACTGGTGAAAAAATAGACAAATCAATGGAACAGAATAGACAGAAATAGACCTACATAAATATATTCAATTGATCTTTGACAAAAAAGCAAAGGCAATACACTAAAGCAAAAATAGTCTTTTCAACAAACAGTGCTGGAACAACTGACATCCGCATGCATAAATAAATAAATCAATCTAGACACTAATATTATACCTGTCAAAAACTATCTCAAAATGGATCATTGACCTATATGTATAAAATACAAAACTATAAAACTTCTAGAAGATCAAAACATAGGAGAAAATCTAGGTGATGTTGAGCCTGGCAATTAATGTTTAGATATAACACCAAAAGCATGATCCATGAAAGAAATAATTGATAAATTGGACTTTATTAAAATTTCAAACTTCCATTCTGTGAAAGACAGTTATAGACCAAAAGAAAATATCTGCAAATCACATTTCTGATAAAGGACTGGTATCCAAAATATACAAAGAACTCTTAAAACTCAACAATAAGAAAAACAACTCAGTTTAAAAATGGGCAAAAGATCTGAACAAACACCTAACCAAAGAAAACAGATGGCAAATAAGCACATGAAAAGATGCCCGATGTCATATGTTATTAAAGAACTACAAATGAAAACAACAATGAGATAACACTACACACCTATTAGAAGGACTAAAATCCAAAACAACTGACAACACCAGATGCTAGCGAGGATGTGAAGCAATGAGAACTCCCATTCATTGCTAGTGGGAATGCAAAATAGTACAGCCACTTTGGAATACAGTTTGGCAATTTGTTCCAGAGTTGAACATAGTGTTTCCATATGATCCAGCAATAATGCTTCTTGGTGTGTACCCAAATTAGGTGAAACTTATATCCACACAAAAACCTGCACATAAATGTTTATACAGATTTATTTATAACTGCCAAACATTGAAACTAACCAAGGTATCTTCCTTTTAGCAGCTGAATGGATAAACAAACCATGGTGCATCCATACAATGGCCTATTATTTTGCAATAAAAAGAAATGAGCTATCAAACCACAAAAAGATATGGAGAAATCTTAAATACATACTGCTAAATGAAAGAAGCCAGTCTGAAAAGGCTATATACTGTATGATTGCAAGTATATGACATTCTGAAAGGTAAAACTCTAGAGACTGTATAAAGGTTACCAGGGGTTTGGAGGCATGGAAAGGAGGAGTGTAGGGGAGATGGATAAATAGGTGGAGCACAGAGAATTTTTAAGTCAGTGAAACTATTCTGTATAATACTGTAATGGTGGACACACGACATTATGTATTTGTAAAAACCCATAGAACAATACAACACAGAGTGAACACTAATGTAAACTATGTACTTTAGTTAATAATAATATATCAATATTGGTTAATCAACTGAATTAAATTGAGGCAAACTCTATAGTGCTGGTAAAGTTGAAAATATTATAGTTTTTACTATTACTAGAAAGTAAAAATTTCATTTTTTGAAAGACATAAACTATGCTCTACAGTTGAAAGAGTTACTTCTTCCTAGAATGTCCTTTTTTCCATCCCCACCTGCCAAGGTTTCCATCTGTGTCCTAACTGCCATGCCCTAGTTAAAACGAATCCCTCCCTCTCCTGTATTTATGTAGTGCTTTGTCACTCCAAGAGAACACTTACATCTATCTTGCAGTAGAGTCATTGAAGAGTATCCCCCCCCCCCGCCATTGAAGGGTATTTTTTCCTTTGCATTTTTGCCTCAGTGCTTTCTACAGTGTTTTGCATAATATACATGCTCAGTAAGTATTTACTGTCCTGAACTGAAGGTACATATCAGGAATCCAAAAATCAAAGACTTAAATATCCTCTGTTGCAGTGAGGGTACTACCTTTATTCCATAATTCTATCATTCTCAAAACACTGTAAGTTATATCTCTTTTGAAATTGCCCTTAGAGCCTGCACAAAGTCACACAAGATAAATGGCTTTATAAATTCTATAATTTTTTTAATGCCCTTGTTGATCATGTAAAACAGGCCATAGTCCTAGAATTCTAAGAGTACTGTGAATGGAGTGGATGTGACAAAGGGCACTCAATTGGAGTAGGTTGTAGAGTTGTAGGTGAGGAAATGATAAGGGATTTACAGAACTGTCAGAATAGGCCAGGTTTTGCTATGGCAATAAACTTGGTTCTATTCAGTAAACATGGTTCTAAATTACTCTTGACTATTTCTAAAAATCAAATCAAATTAAAAAGTAGTTGTCAATGAAAATATTCAATAGGATAGGCTGTTGGCTCTACAGGCAATTCCAACACATTAGAATGTTTAGAGCAATGGCTCTACTATTTAATAAAGAAATATCTCCCAAGGTGACTACTTTGCAAAGAATAATACTAATTTGGATACATAAAGTTCCATTACATAACAGACTATTGCATTTGTTTAAAAAAAATAGGAGTTTTAGAATATGGAGTTGATTCTTTTTATATGTTAAATAAGTATAAATCAAATTTTATAATGAAATTATACTTTTAAAATATTTTGCTAACCATAATTCCATAAACACCATTCCATAAACCACCATTCCTTAATTTATCTATTTTTGCAAATCCTAACTTTTAATAAATTAGGTTTTTAAAAATGGAGATCACCTGAATTATTATGTGGAAAAATTCTAATCTTTTGGATAAATGTCTCTTACCTCTTATTCAAAATATTTTGAATACTGTGTCTTAAAGGCCAAAATACTGCCGCTATTCAGAAACAAAGTTTCAAAATGCAGTGAATTCCTAAAATTGTTCTACCGATGTGTAAATTGCATATTTATTTTGATCTGAAAGTCTAGCCATGTTTAAAATGTCTCTTCTCAGTTTTCTTTTTTTTTTTTAATGAGGACAAAGACAACATTCTCTGTGGAAATGTGTGAAACATTTAACATAATATTTAGTTTAACAAAGATACAAACATTTAATTTTAAGAATATACCTTTTTTAAGTGATGGTGACTTTTGAGTATGGACCAGAGTAAACTGAATTGTAAAAGTAGAACTTAGTGATGACAGAACAGAATGATGGCATTATCCTTTTTACAGGACTGCCTGGTTTGTATAGTAGAACACATACAAATATGTTCATTTTTAATAGGGTTCATGTTTGCATTAATTACACAAAAATTTTTCAACAAATTTTAACAATATAAGACATCATTGAAAAGAGCAGTTTCATTACGCAGAAACTTCATTTAGTAATATTTTTAGTGTTACATAAATGTAGGTTTTAATAAACTGTATGTGTGTATACATATAAAATATTGGAAAATACATATACTGTCCCCATCTTTACAGTAAGCTGTTAGAAAATAATAGTGCTCTTTCAGTAAATAAGGTTGCTTTTGTCTTTGATGCCAAACTTCATAGGTTTTAAACCTCTTTTTTTTTTAAAGGTTTTATTTATTTATTTGACAGAGAGAGACAGCCAGCGAGAGAGGGAACACAAGCAGGGGGAGTGGGAGAGGAAGAAGCAGGCTCCTAGCAGAGAAGCCTGATGTGGGGCTCAATCCCAGAACACCGGGATCACGCCCTGAGCAGAAGGCAGACGCTTAACGACTGTGCCACCCAGGCGCCCCTAAACCTCTTTTCAAAGAGAAATCAGAACGATTATATTCAAAGTTCAAACATGAAGTTCTTTATACTCATGCAAGCTATTATCCAGGAAAAGAACATTTAAAGATTTCCCCTAAAAATAGCATACATTACAAATGGCATTACACATATATGAAGGAAGAATCAAATAACCCACAAAATGTAACGTTGACTTTTGTCATAAGATAAAAATTGCCTATTAAAGTACAAATTCTAGAAATAACTAAGAGATAAAAAAAACCCTGCAGTCCATGACTGCATTCTGTCCTTTACTCAATCTAACAGCCTGCAAAAATTTAAATTAACTAAGAGTTCTACAACCAATAGGACATCCCACCATACAAAGTTACACGGTAGCAATAATGTTCTGCCTCATTCCAGTATTAAAAGAAATTCCCCTTTAATAGAAGGAAAGTCTTTCATTTGTAATAAAACTATTTGGTGTAAAATCAATCCACCCTAAACAAATATTTCAATAAATGTTTTAAAAGACTTACTATATGAGCATAAATGGAAAAGATTATGACATGCTTTCATATAGAAAAAGTATATATTATATGTACAATATATGTTCATTTAAAGAAAGAGGTGAATCAATCTGAAGAAGTAGAATAGATTTATGTATAAGGCAGGAGACAGAATATAATGAGTACAGTACAATGAAGTCTCTACATTTCATCTTTTCTTTATCACCCTTAAAAAAGACAATTAAATGTTTTAAAAAGAAAAAGGAGAGAAAAAATATTTCTTCATTGAGCTGCTTTCAAGATTCCTTTACTCAAAGTTAAAGACTGTGGCTGCCATCAACTAGTCGGGTCATTAATTTATCTAAATCTGTCTAGACCTCACTACAGTGTTTCTCATTATGTGTCTCCGAATTCATTATCATTTGCAAAAATCTGAAACCTTTGTCACTGAAACCACTTTCATGGGATTTAACAAAACATTTTGAAGGGTTTTTAAAATATGGAAACTAAACTGACTTTGTTGATTGACTATTATTGATATTATTTTTGGTACTCTATAGATGCAGCATAACCATGCTCACATACATATCAATTTTAAAATGTCATTTGTCTTTCCTGTATATTCCATAAAACACAACAGCTCATACGCATATTACATAAGGCCCTGGGTGCTTCGGGTGGCTGAAAACATGTGGCTTTCAGCTTTTTACTTCAAAATACATTTGCAAAAGTGCAACTAATCCTGGTAGGAAGTTGTGTTCCCCCGTAATGCCTTACCCGTCAACTAAAACCAAATACTTCATTTCCAATCATGTTGTCTGCTTCTTGCACACACAAGTTTAAAATCCTTTTTCAGCTGGACTGCTCTGCATCGACATCCCCTGAATTTTTGTTGTTCCTATTTTTGTTGAGGCACCTGATTTCTTCTCTAATTATTTCTCGCTCCTCCCCGCATTTTTCTTTTATTTGCTCAATTTTTCCTTCTACTGCTTCTGTACCACCTCTTCAGAGCTCTCTGTCTGACCAGAATTTTCTTTGCAGTTTTATATAACCACATGGACTCTTCCTGTCGCTTTTGGAAGCCTGGACCTTAGTAGGAAGAGACTGCACTTTGTTCCATAAATGTTCCTCAAACAACTTCCACCTGCATTCAGTATATAACCAGACTTTATTTCACATTCCTCCAAATTCCCTTTCCGCCCTCAATCCATTAATTTTGTAATATAACTTTTATATGAAACAAATGTTCCTAGGCACACTGAAGACTAAAAGAATGAATAAGGTACTCAGATACCCTCTACTTTTCCATGGGTCTAATGTTAACATTGAGACCATTTCAATTTCTATTAAGTCTGTAACTTGTTTTTATTGTGTGTACAGCATGAATATTTGCTGCTTAAAAACTAAAAAACAGATTGGGCATGCACTAAGTGCCTCAGGGCACCCCATATTAGATACTTCAGTTCACTAAATCCCAGACAATTCTCAGCCTTCATTTTGTTTAAAATACAGTAATTTCTTTTGGTGAATCATAATTCTCTTTTTATTTCTGAATATGATCATTAATGATTCATCAACAAACTATCTAGGTTCGAAATTAATCCATCGCAAATTGTTTTCTCTGTCAAGAAGAAGGACGGATTTAAACTGCTATCTAAAAGACAGATAACGTAACTAAAGCATTGGGGAATAAAAGATTTTTCTTCTTTGTGGCAGTACTTACAAAGTATTTAGTCATAAATGAGTAAACAACGAAGGTCTAAACTATAATTTGACCTCAGCTCAAAGGACAAAAATCACACAATCTGGAGGGGAGAAAAGTTAACACTATACTAAAATTGTCAAGCAACTTTTAAACTAGATCAATTGCCTTCATAATATTCTCAGAACAAAATGTTCTCTAAGAGCAGATCTGATATGAAGAGCCAAAAAATGGAAAACATTCGCTACCAGTTTATTGCAGTCACCCATAAACTATTACAGGAACATTATGTATTGGGGTTTAAGCCAGCAAGCTATTAAAGCGAACTGCCCTGGTGTCTTTTCATTTTACTTTAATGCTACCAAAGCATTAATAAGTCCTCAGGGAATTGTAGTTATGTTGAAACAGTCTTATCATGTAATCAATTTTTCAAATATTCCAAGACTTTTAAGATGAGCTTTGTTTCTTTTGTTTCTTATTGGTCAATGTCATTCCACCTTCACAAATGCCATCATGATTTTTTGTTTGCTCCAAGTCATGCTTTCATTTTGGAAATATATCAATCTAAATGGTGCTAATTGCCATAGCTAATGAGTGCCAAGACATCTAGCACCCTTGGCCCTATCGCCACTTTATAAGCTTCTCCTCATGTAGAGATCAAAGAACAAAGGACGGAAAGAATCATCTTCAAAAAATAAGAAGATGCCACATACACATCTTTTTTGGTTTGTTTGTTTGTGTTAAACTTTGATTGAGGGCATAAATAATCCTGCTTAAATTACTTTCCTTTATTGTCCCTGGTTAATTTTAACTTGTTAAAAATTTTCTAACTTAAATTTTTTTCTTATTTAAAGGATAGTAATGATACTCTAGCAGAACATAATTAACCCAATGATCTAACGCTTTAACTCACTATTCACTGTTTTCCCTGCATAAATTCCAGGCAACTGAGGCATCTTTTAGTAATAACGGAAAATACTAGTGCTTATAAACTTCCTACAAAATAAGACGTCTCTGTAACTTTCATGGATACAAATCAGCAATGATTCAATTTGTAATTGAAACTGTAAGAGGAAAAAAAAGCTTTAGGCATAAAAAAACTTTACGCATTTTTTTAAAAGTCATTGAAATATGAATTCCAATGAGCTAGATACAAAACTAACCACAGTACAAAACTAACCACAATTTAGTAGCATTACCTAGAAGTAAATATTAATATATTTTTTATTATTTAATGTTTACGTGCATATGTGTGTGTGGAAATATACATATCTATCTCAATTAGGCTATAAGATCCACAAGCCATGCTTCATTTTATCACACTGTATCTCCAAATTCAAGCACAGAGCCTATAGTACAGTATTTACTCAACATACATTTGTTGAAACAATTGTAAGTAGGTAATAATACAAATGCAATAGTGCACAATTTAAAATTTTAAAATCCTTAATATAAAAGAAATCCCAGGGAAACATTAGTGATAACATACTTCCTCAATATGTAGTTCAATTTACACCTCTCTGTGACAGCTTATTGTTGTCTTTTTCTTGGCCTAGTGCAACAAAGATTGCCATCTTAAACTATTAATTTATACCATAAACTATTCTTGAAGATATTTATTGGCAATTCAGTCCAAAAAAACTTTATCAACCCTATCATACAGTAATGAAACAGTATGTTTCTTTATCTGTGCACAAACCATACTTTATTTTTACCTCATACTGATTATCTTAATTAGCAGATCTAGAATATCCTTGTTTTATGTTTCTTGTATAACTCTCTTATGTAATTAGTCACAATCCAATCAAACTTACATTAAAATAATAAGCAATGATTTCCACCTGCAATAGGGTATAGGGCATCTGAGACCCATCACACAGCAGGTAAATAAACAGAGCTCTAGCTAAACTTCTCCCTACTTCTTCCATGTTATGCCCCTCATAAAAGAACTACAAGATGTGATGTCATTAAAACAGCCAATAAGGTTTTCAGTGAAGTTCTTTCCACAGGCTCTTATAAATGACTGCAACTTTATAAATTTATAAGAGAGACCGTACAATGAAGAGCTAATTTTTTTGTCTTGTTTTGTTTTGTTTCACCAGACTCCTTGACAAGATGCTTACACCAATGTTTTAATGAGAAACATGTTAAACCTCAAATGAATAACAAAAATTAAACAGAAACAACAAAACAAAAAAGAACGAAACATTCTTTGATCAACAGACACTTTGAACTTTAGATCCACCTCAAAGTTAAACACTAGACTATAAGCTCCATGAGAGCACTATCTTGGTTCACTGCAATAACTGCATTACCTAGAAAACCCTATGATTCACACTAAAACCTCTATAAATATTTATTAAAATGAATTAATTTGTATACATACTTTAATGACAAAAGTACAACAGACCAGGGCCTAAAGGAGGTAGCAGTTTGAAACTGCAAATGCTCTCTGTTCCTCTACTTTCTGTGTATTCCCATTGGACAAATTCATAAAATAGGCTATAGATGAACTGGAGTGGTAATCTAACTTAAAGCCAACAAAGAGACTTTCTCTAGAAACCTTTAGAAACTATACCTGAGGGGCGCCTGGGTGGCACAGCGGTTAAGCGTCTGCCTTCGGCTCAGGGCGTGATCCCGGCTATCTGGGATCGAGCCCCACATCAGGCTCTTCTGCTATGAGCCTGCTTCTTCCTCTCCCACTTCCCCTGCTTGTGTTCCCTCTCTCGCTGGCTGTCTCTATCTCTGTCAAATAAATAAATAAAATCTTTAAAAAAAAAAATGAAACTATACCTGAAATGCTAACATGTTTATGAATGAATTTCTATGACATCCTGGACTGGCTTCAAAATAACTGGGGGGTAGATGTGGTTTGTTGGCCTCTTATCAACAATTATCGAAGCTATGTGATGTACACGTATTGATCTGTTATATCATTCTTTTGTGTAAATTTGAGATTTTTCATAATAAATCTTTTTTTAATGAGAATACCTACATTGTGTATTTATTATCTTCAAAATAAATAAAATGAATTTGGAGGCTTCCGAGAGAACTTTTCTCAGTTCCCCAAAGAAAATAATTGCCAGCAGTAATTAATAAAAGGAAGGGACCAACTCCCTTAATTGTTGAAAAGTGGCAGCCAAGGAAAAAGAGACAACTAATACACCTCCTAATTTGCAACATTCTCTCATATCAGAAATAGTTTTAAAAAATGAGTGGGCAAAATCCTAACCAAAACTTTACTAACAGCCCCCACTTTGGAGAAACATTTAATGAGAAATGTGAAAACCTTATTATGAGAGTATAGGTATTTGAGAGAGAGACAGAGAGAAAGGACTAGAAATCCCTTTTAACTTCCTTAGCTGGGAAAGGTAAATGGTCAATGTTCACAATTTGTTTTTTCTTTACTGGGAAGAAAGTAGGAAAGGGAAAGCAAAACCATGATAATTTCCCAAAGCTGATTACCTTTACTAATAAATAGGCACTTAGAATGTAAAACAAAGAGAAAAATAAATAACACAGAGTAGTCTGAGGAAAAAGGAGGCTAGAAGGAAGAGCCACATGAGCAGGCACAAACAGAGCCCCTACTTGCCATTTCTACTGTTGTGAACTGAATGTCTGTGTCTCTTCCAAATCTCTTCCAAGCTGAAATACTAACCCTCAATATGATGGTATTAGAAGGTGGGGCCTTTGGAAGGTAATCAGGTCATGAGGGTGCAGCCCTCATGAATGGGATCAGTGCCCTTATAAGATGAGGCCAGAGAGCTAGCTTGCTTTTCCTCCATGGGAGGGTACAATGAAAAGTCAGTGGCTTGAAACCCAGAAGAGGGTTCTCACAATAACCAGACCCTGCTGGCACAATGATCTCAGACTTTATGCCTCCAAGACTGTGAGACGTAAATTTCTGTTAAGAAGCCAACCTGTGTACGGCATTTTCTTATAGCAGCCCAAGCTAAGACAGAGTATAATTATAATAGCAAAGCCCAATGATTTTTACCTGATTTGTCCTCACTGCCTGAGAAAGGCTGAGACAGTGTGGTGGGGAGAACAAATGAACAGGAAAATACAAACACCTGGGCTGATTGGCTCTGTCAAAGTAAAATTCTGGTCCTCAACCAAAAGCTCAGAAGATATGTTAACATGTTTGGATTCAGATAGGATGGGGAGAGCATCAAAGAATGTTTACCCACACAATTTTTAAATATAAATTAAAGACTATACAGTGATTTGTGTACTTCATATTAAATGAAACAAATATTTAAAAATAGTCCCAAGAAAAAATAATTAGCCTGAAAAAATGTATCTGAAGAATATGTTCCACAAGAAAAATTAAGAAACATAAGAAAATTCAAGAAGGAAAAATATAAATAACCCCGTAGAAAAGCAAAGAATATGAAAACATGAGTCATTGAAAAAAAATATATGTGTCCAAGAAACATATGAAAATATGTTCAATCTTACAGATATACCATTTTCCTTTATCAGACTGACAAACTTTTTAAAACTGGATAATATTCAGGGTTAGTAACCATATAGGAAATAGATATCATACATGGTGGGTGAGTATGCAAACAGTGTCAAGTTTTTGGAGAGTAATTTAAAAGAACTCTCAAATTTTGTAATGTAGGCTAAATTCCACTAGCAGAAATTCATATATATATATATATATATATATACTGTGTTTAGACTCTGCCTCCTATACTCTTATGCCTTGATTTATCCCCTACCAAAAAAAAAAAAAGTTTGTCATCACATAGGTAAGGAGGAATTAGTTATTTCTAATATTAAAGAGATACAAAAATTATAGAAGTGAATTTAGACTTTAATCCATGTTCTTTCATTATCTTGTTTTCATGTTAAATATTCACCTCCCCTCTCTAGGGCTGTTTCTCCATATGTAAGGTTAATGGGTGGGATTTTTAGAATGCTCAAGGACCCTTCCACCTCTTAAAGATTCAATGTTACAGAGAATTGTTTTTAACCTACTTATTATCAGGAGCATTTTCGTGGTTATTTTGCCAATATTGGTGGGATGTTGATGGCAAATTTCCTCTAATAGAGACATACGTTCTCTCCTGGCTCCGCCTTTGATCCCAGCATACAGATCTACAAGGCAAGTGTAGGGAAATAAAAGAAAGGGAAAATTCAGGTTCTTCCAAACCACCTTGGTGGACGATGGTGCCATTCTAAGAGATGGAAAGGATAGGAGAAATATAACATTTTAGAGTGAAGATAAATATCCGCAGTTTGAGACATGTTAAGTTTGAAGTGCCTATGAAATGAACATTCAGCTGAAAATATCCAGTGGCCAGGTGTAAGTGTAAGTCTGGAGAGGGATGATGGGGCTGACATATGTGCTGGAGCTATAGATCTGAAAGTCATCAAAATAAAGATGACAGTTGAAACAAAAGATGTGAATATAATCACCCAAGAAGAGGTATTATGTGAAAGCAAGAGAGGGAAAGAGGAGGAGGAGGAGAGAGATGGGAGATGAAGGAAGAGAAAGAGAAAAGAAGGAAAAGGAGAGAAAAAAGAAAGAGAAGGAGGGCGAGGAGGAGGAAGAAATGTAGGGGCAGAAAGAAGAAGACACCTGCAAAGGAAACTTAAGAGAGGACAGAGAGAGGAGAAAACCAAAAAGTATCATGAAACCAATGGGAAGACACAGCTGCAAAAGAAAGTTGTCAAAAGCATTAAAAACATCCAAGAAATAAAGTAAGGTAAGACTAAATATATTCTATTGGATTTGACAATTTCATGATTTATAATCTTGGTGGTAATACTTTAAATTACATTTCAAGGACAGAAGTCAGTTTTCAGTGGGCTGTAAAGAAGATGAGAGGTGAAGAAGTAAAAGTTCTTTCCTGAAGTTTTGAATAGAAATGAAAGAAAAGAAAGTAGTAACAGAGCAAATCTTCCAAAAAAAAAAAAAAAAAAGAAAAGAAAAAGAAAAGGCTTCCCTTCTTCTTATTTTGTTGTTTGAGTTGGTTTTTTTTTTAATATTTGATGGGAGAGATACTTGCACAAGTTTATATGCTAAGAAGAAGGAGCTAATAGAGAAGAAAAGGTTCAGTACAGAGTTGATAAAAAAGAATAAGTAATAGAACAATAGCAAGTGTTGTAAAGTATCTACTCTACAGCTAATTGTGAGTTAGCAGAGTCCTGGCAAATGAAAGTGTCATGGCATTCAGAACACACATAGCACACTTTATTTAAAATATTCTCTAATTTTCTTTTCTTTCCTTCTCTTTCTTTTCCCTTTCTCTTTTCTTTTTTCGATTTCAGAAAGTGGTATTCTTCCATTATTCAAATTTAGTAGGCATTATTTGGTAAACTAAGTGATGAAGCACATATAGGAAAAAATATCTGAAGAAGAGGCTGAAGTCATAAATGATACTTCAATTGATTTAATCAATAAAATGGACCTGTTTTTCAGAGGAACCAAGAAGAACATAAATTTATTTAAGAAACATACTTAAAACATTGAACTGAAATGTACTTAAAACATTGAACCGATTCTGATATAAATTCAATGACTGGCTGAAAGAATGGAATTGGCACAATGAGAGATGGAAACAAATACAAATGGAAACATTTTGCAGAAAATTTCCAAAAACTCCTACTCTCAGCATTAAGTTTACTAACAATCAAAAAGACTGAATCAAAAAGAAACTTTCTAATATTGTTCCACTAATCCAGAGGAAAAGTCACCTTGAGTTTCTAAATAAAAAGAAACAACAAAATTAGGTTAAACTGAAAGGATTTCAAACTAATCTAAGGGCATAAATAGTGAAAATTCAACAGACAGGAGAAACTTGGAATGATTTAACACCTACAACTCTAAACATAAATGTCAGACTACCAAAATACATTAAGATTTAGACGGGTTTCCTTGCCAGGTGTTTAGTTCCTTGGACCTAGTAATGTCCAAGCATGGTCCCCATGACCACTTGGTGGAGGATTTGTAGAGAAGGCTCAGGTCCCAGGGGGGTAATGGGAATAGATGGAGTTGAAGGGGCCTCCATGACACTATGATTTTATGATTGTTTGAGATATTTTTCTAACATAAAGCTACAATATATTTTGGGTTGGCCAAGCAGGAAGATGACATGTTCTTAGCAAAGAAAACTATTCAAAGGAAATAAAAGAAGTGACATAATTTCACATATTGCAAACTTCACTAAAGGACAACCAAAATAAACAAAATGGTAAAGAATATATATATATTGCTAAGTGGATAAATTTTATGACTACAAATCTAATTAATATGAAAATATATTTATTTATTTATTTAGTCAGTCATTTATTTATCCAGCAAATATTTACTGAGCATCTACAGTGCTGAACACTGTATAAGAGTAACAAATAAAACAATATTTCTGTCCTCAAAAAGATTTCAGTGTACTGTGGGGAAAAGGGAAGAATAGATGGTAAACCAACCAAACGGTGAATTAAAAATTAAGAAGGTCCTCTAACAATAACTAACAAAGATCCAGGCAAGGTGGAGAGGGTTTCTGTTTTAAGTGGTGGTATTTCAGTTGAGACTTCAAGAATGAGAAGAATGTGATGATGCGAAGGCTAGAGCAGGGAACAGTATGTATGAATGCTCCAAAGAAGAGAAGCACTTGACATTGCCTAGGAACAAAAAGGACATCATTGTGGCTAGAATATCCTGAGTGAAAAGGACAGTGGATTTGAGATGAGGTTAAAGAGAAATGGAGAGAGACCATAAAGAATGTTACTCTAAGTGAAATGGGAAGCCACTGGAATTCATGGACATAATTCAAGAATAAAAGTGCTCTTCACGCAGAATGGTTGAAGGCAGCAAGACAGTTAGTGAAGAAACAAGTTAGGAAGACTAATTCAGTGGTCCCAGATGGAGATCATGGTAACTCCCACTAAAGCAGCAGCAGTGGAGACAGAGAAGTGAACAAAGGTTTGTCAGGTCCTGAGTCACCTTAGTTGTTACCTACTCTCTCTGAACCTCAATTTCATCTTCTATAAACAGGAGTTAATTACATTAATGCAAAGAGAAGTTCAGAGCATTATGTAAGACAAGGCATGACAAGTACATGGAATGAGTAGGTTGCAATAAATCTCAGTTCCTTACAAATATCTATTTAAAAACAATGATCACCCCAAGTTTAAAACAGTGATAGCAACTAAATATCCAGTCGGATATGAACTTTTTGGCTTTAAAACATGTGTCATTTCTGAAATAACAATGGAAAATGTTTAGATTTTTGATTCATAAAATATTTGGGGTCATTCAAAAGTTAAATAGACATTAACTCAATGCCCAAGTGGTTACAACAAAAAATAAACCAAAAAGGTGGAAATTTCTACTTAGTTTCAACAACATTGTAGTAAACCTTTTCAAAACATATTAAAAGTGTAGAATTAAAAACAAATTCTTCAGAATAAAATCCTTCCCTAGAAATGTGCCTATTGGTTCAAATGCAACGACTGCCCTTTTTCCCTCTGTCTCTATTTCTCCTACACACACACACACACACACACACACACACACACACACACACAGAGTGAGCTTTTAGCAACCTTGTTTAACATTTGGAAAGGAATAGCTGACACAACAGAGGGGGGGATAAGTAAATACATTGCATGGCTGTATATAATTGAACATTCTTCAAATTCTTTAAACAGAAATTTCAGTACCATGGAGATCCTTGAAATAAAGACAGATAAATGTGACCAATTATAACCAAATATCTCTTGCCAAAAATTTAGAGAAATCTTCCATGAAAATGACAAGTAAATTAAAATCTCACTTTGGAATTGCATTATAAATTGTGTCCCTCAGTTCAAGAAATATTATACCCTTTAAAATAGAGCAAAAGAAAAATGGCTGCATTCTGTGTGAGAAGAAAACACAGAATCCTCATCTCTGAACAAAGAAAGAAATGGAACCCAAGGAAGGGGACTGTGGCAAATGAAAGACCCTCTTCTTTTTTTGTCTTTCCTTTATTAATGTATAAAACTGAAATAAGAAAAGAAGCATGAACCCCAGGGCTTATTATACTATACAGAAACTTGTTTTCTCAGAGTTAGTGTCAGATCTTGCCACTTAAGCCCCCAATAGCTATCTTTCTGCTTCCTAGACAGAGAGAGGGAAAGAGAGGAAGGAAGGAAATAAGGAAGGGAGAGAGGGAGGGAGGGAGGAAATAACAATGTAGAAAAGGAGGAAAAAACACCTTTCACCTGATGTTTGAAAATACTTCCTATAGACAAACTCAACTTGGGTAAACTTTTACAGTATGGAGTTTCCAACAACTCCTCTTTGTACTTCTTTTCATTCCTTTCTTCTTCTCTCTCATTTCTTTGTACTATCTCCAAATTTTATACTTTTTTCCCCTCCCTCCCTTTCCTTTCTCTCCTTCCTAATATTACATGACACTGCTGATGGGCACAGAGAAGGGGAAAAATGACAATAAAAAAGGCAAATATTATTTTCAACAGAACATTACTAAACAGTATTTCCAAGCATTGCCAGTTCAACAGTTAGGATTTTAAAAATGATTCCAAATTATCTCTCCCTTCTGAATCAAATATTAAATGACTAGTAGTTTGGAAATAAACATATTTTATTAAATTATTTTTTAGAGAAACCAGGTCATTTATATTTGTTATCTACATTCTATTTCCTAACTATGCTGCACTGATTCAGAGTACACAGAAAGTTTCTGTAGCTCTCCCCTTCTTGCAGGACTAAATCAGAGGACTACTGTTGCCAGAAGGCAATATTGGTCAAGGCAAAAAAATGAACCTGATGGTGTTTGTCTTCAGACTCTCCCTTTTTCTTTCTTGTAATAAACCTGATCTCCCAGATCCCCTTTTTTCTTTCATTCATTTGATAAATATTTGTTGAACCCTAACTATTTGCCAGGAACTGTGGTAGGTGCTATTAATTAGGCCTTCTCTGACATAGAGAAGTTTACACCTAGGTGGAGAGGCAGGAACAGAACTGCAATATAATAATTTGATAAGGCCCTTAATGATAAGAACAGATTGCTTTCCCCATTATGCATCTGGCTAGTCAGAGTCCTCTATTTTATTTCTTGGATTTTCCCTGTACTTGCAACCCACCTCTCTTGTTCTTGTTAAAACTTAACTGTTGGTTAAGCCCATTTTCCCTCAAGGTACACCTCTTGGACAGGTGTCTTGGGAAAACAATCTCACAAATTAACTCACACTGGATATTAAACGAGTAAAGCATGTACATCACATCTCTTTTGCACTTTAATGAGTCACTCCATTTGAAAAGAACTGGTTGCTAAATAGTGGGGATAACAAGAACTGTACAGAAATCTGTTAGGAGAAAAAATTTAGGAAGAACTTCCTTATACATTTCAATCATGACAACAAGGGGTTAACTCTTCTACATAAAATTTCCCTTTATATAGCCTTGACATTATTATTTTTTAAACAACACAGCATGCTACATACTTGTTCACTTAAGAAATACGATTGAATCTGATTACTACTGTTAGTAGTAGTAGTAGTTACTATTAGAAACTACTGTTACTAAAATGGGGATTGTAATTATCAAAGTTGCCCTTATTCTTTGATGTTATTATGAAGGTTTACATCAGATACATAAAAATAACCTAGGATTGTTTTCTAATTACAAATACATGATTCTGCAATAATAGAAAGAAAAAAATTAGACATATTTAAATATATCAAGAAAAACAATTCACAGAATCACAAAATCAAAATGTACCTATCGAGAAAAACAAGGATTATTTGCTATAATATCTATAGGAAAAAATAATTTAATATCTATGAACCTGGGTTTCCTCCCCTGTAAAATGAAGGGCTTAAATCAGAATAAACTCTATGTTTGTTTCCAGGCTTGATACATGTGTGAATACTTGCATAAAGATATCGCAATTCTTCTCTGACATGAAATTTTATAGATACTGCAATATCATAATTGAAGAGTCTGCATAAATAATAGGAACCTCTTTTATATTTGTGTCCCCAATATTAACAAAATGCCTAAACCAAAGTAAGTGGCTTAATAAAATTTAGCTGGATAGATTGAAGATTACATGAATAGAAAAACACATTAATGTAAATGAATGTTGCAAAGTCAGGAGCATAACTAAATATCTAGAGACATTTAAGAGACATACGGAAGGTGCAAGAATTAATATTTTTGCAGATTTCAAGGCTCTATGGAAAGTTTAATAAATAACTAACACTTAATGGTTTGGGGGGCAAGGCATGAAACTTAGAAATGGAGAAAACTGAAGTAAGTTAAATAAGGTCCATTTTGACTAGGAGTATTTATGACAATACCCCCTCATCCACTTTCTACATGTTCACTGTACTGCACTTACTGATGATCTATCTATCCCAAATTACTCATGATAGTTTGAAATCATTTCATCTATAATGTATATTTGCCTCACTTACCTCAACTGCACAAATCCAACATCTCATCTCACCAAAGTACTCTGAAAATTGTTTTTCACCTACATATTTAAAACTAAATTCTCCCACCTGTAGAACAACAATACCTATATTACAGATGCACTCAATGGATATCATAATTTCATTTATTTATCTTCTAACCCACAATCACTATTCTTCTACTTGAGGCCACCCCCTCCACTTGATTTTTGTATCTCCTAAAGTTTCTAGGACTTTGCTCTATCAATCATCACTTCTTTCTCCTTATCCTCAATGTCTTCTCCACTGGCTCTTTATTTTCAGAACATATAAATTACCTTCACTCTGATACAAATCTCCCTTGACCCAGTGCTTCTCTTTAGAAACAGCTCTTCCTCCTATTCTCACCTCTGTTCATTGATTAAACAAAATAAATTCAAAGAACTTACTTTAAAAAAAGATATTTTGTTTATTTATTTGAGAGAGAGAAAGCACACACAGGGAGGGGCAGAGGACAGGGTGAGAGATACTTTAGCAAAATCCTCATTGAGCTCAGAGCACAATGCAGGGCTCCATCTCAGCACCCTGAGATCACAACCTGAGTCAAAACCAAGGGTCTGATGCTTACCCGACTGCACTACCTAGGGGCCCCTCAAAGGATTTACTTTTTTATATAAAAACATATGTGGGTTTTTAAAAAGGAAAAGAGAATGAAAAGCAACAGTAACAATAGCAAAAACAAAACAAAACAACAACAACAACAAACACCTGTTGTCAACTGCAGGCATTTCTCTCCAGGTTAATATATAGCTACATAGAACATTACTGGACCCATCATCTAAAGTTTTGGATCCCAATATTTCCACCTAACAAACTTATATGTCAGTTTTCCCAAAACAATTCATAAATTCAATGCAACCCTTATCAGAAGTCCAATGAAACTGAAGGCTATACAAGAGGGAACAGAGGGAGCTTGATTAATTCATTCTAAAGTTCTTATGGAAGATCAACCAGATAAGAATAGTTAGTAATCTTTTAAAATGAAAAATAATAAAAGGAAGCTCTCATTAATAGGTTTAAGCTGTATTGTAAAAGCCACAACAACTAAAATAGCATAGTCCAAATAAATAATACAGAAACTGATAGAACTTAAGAGAAAAAACAGAAAGGCTGGAAATCGAATAGAAGGCATGAAACAAATCCATTTGTAAATTAAGTATTTAGCATATGATAAATAATGCATATCAAATCAACGAGGAAAACAGAGATTTTTCAATTGATGGTGCTGGGACAACTGGTTAAATATTTAGAACAGAGTAAATTTAGAGCCTATCTCACACTGTATATCAAAATAAAATTCCAGATGGCTTAAAGAGTTATATGTAAACAATGAAACCATAAAAGAACTAGAAGCAAATATAGGAAAATTTTTAATCTAAGTTGGAGAAGGTCTTTCTAAGCACAAAAGCAAAGGCAGAAGCCATAAAGAAAAATGTAATAGATTTTTTTAAATAGCAGATTTGAACACATAAAACAAAGAAAAGGTCTACATAGCAAAAACAAATGAAATTAAAAGGCAAACAATAAATTCAGGAAAATCATTTGAAACATATGACAGAATACCATGTACCAATTTTTAAATGTCTTATGAAAAATAACTAAGGACCTGAGAAACATGATCAGCATATACTATTAAATGAAGAAAGCATTACAAAACAGTATATACATTATGAGCCCAGCTTTGTAAAATATCTGTTATGTTTGGGTATAATGACTTCCCCCACACACTATGTTGTTCATAATCTCCATAGTTTTACTCTTGAAGTTCCCTCTGACCAAAGAGATCGTCTCTCTCTCATTGTCCAGTCATCTCATATTAATTTTTCAAGGACCATTTCAGACATCTTTTCAGACATCAAGAACTTCTGCCTGAATTATCAGGTTACAATAGGTGCCCTTTGTTTGCTCATAGCTCAATGTTGCACACTATTAAATTAGTGTCCTATAATATTATCTGTTTATATATGTCACTCTACACAATTAAAGTTCCTCAAGAGTTAAAAAAAACTATATTCTACTCTCTCTGCATCACTAGTATTTGTTACTATATTATCATGTAGTTCACATTTAAAAATCGATTTGAATTATTGTTAAAATCTCTTCTAATCAAGAATATTCCAAAACAGAGCTAATGTCAACAGGAAGCTAAACAGTATAAGAAGGATCAAACAGTTTAAGAAGGCTAAAAGAAAAAAAAAATAGACATAGCTATTTAATGAGAATTTATTCCATACATCTTTCCAGCTTCCTCCAGGGTACAACTAAATGAGTCACCCTAGAGTATTCCGGTATATATTGATCTTTTCAAAAATCTAAAGACATATACTACTCACAGACTGTGTCCCACAATTTATCACCTAAACTTTATTGTTATTTAATTATTTCTCATTTATGAATCTTTTCTTTATCATCAAATGTCAATCTCTGTTACAGGAAGAGGCAATGTCTTATTCTACTTAGGTATCCTATAATATATTTAGCTAAATAGCTTAGTACTTTAATAAACATCCAATATATATTTATTTTATTTGTAGCTTTGACTGATTTTCTATGTTTATATATATATATATACTTACCTAATTCTCTAGGATAGGAAGAGTCAACTCCAATTTCTTCCTTTATCTAGTAACATTCAGAATAGTGGATATATACTGAGTATTACAGAAATACTTTCACTTACTGAGGAAACCTGATATTACCTAGTCGGAAGAACAGTTTCAACTGTGCTTACTCCTAGCTGTGCCAGACCACAAAGCTTTCTTAGTTCTCATGAATTAGAGGAGGTAATGTCACCTCACTTTTCTAGTAAGAATATATGAGAATATTTAAATTAGCTCGTCTCTCTACAATAAAAAGAATAATTTTCACTAATACGTATTCAATAGTAGGTCTTCCTGAGCTAAATCATGAGAAGACATACTAGAGAAGACTTTTTTTATAACTCAAACTTTTTTTTACATATAGCTTAGTATATACAATACCTAAAAATGCACAATCTTATTTACAGTTAATGTTAGTTTACTACCACATTGTCTGATATATTCCAAAGTTTTCCAATAAGCTATTTGACCTCCTATAGACTGAAAATAAAATCATTAGATTTAAATTATTTAATGCCAAAGAAGAAAGTCATCTTTTTCTCCTTCTTATGTCTTTGTTTCACAAAACTATTATCAGAGAGGCCATGCAAACAACTAAAAACAAAAAATTATATGGTGTAGTTAATTGAAAAAATGCTTTTGTTGCACAGAGAAATTGACACTAAGTGCTGTATTAGCAGGAAATCAGTGATTTTCAATTGACATTGCACAGGAAATCGTTTAGTGTCAATTGATATTAAATGGGCAAAATTGTACTGAATTAGTACAAAATGATTTGGTGGAAAGAAATGTGCTTCCATCAGGTGACTTGGTATTAAGTGGGCTCAAATGTAATACATTTTAGAGGTCACTAGTCAACAAAAATTAGGACATGCTATCCAACCCTGAGTACATCAGACTGGTTGCTTTTAACATCCTTATCAAAAGATAAGGTAGTGTCATATTATCAGAACAAAATCGTCTTCCTATGAGCTTCCAGGGAAGTGGGAAAATTTAAATTGTTTAAACAAGTTAAATTCAACAGTGGTAAGAATCGTAACCTCTTTGGCCTATTTAGTGGTACTATTTCTTTAAAAACCAAACAATATATATAATACATTATAGAACTTTTAGCATCAAATAAAAGGCAAAATAATAGCATCTATTTTATGCAATATAGTGCAGACTGAATTCTCTCTATAAAATGGCCTTGACAGTAAGCACATAATAAATTATTGGTTGAATGAGTTATATCACTGGTTATTATGAACAAATCACTTAAAGGTCCTCAGAGGAACCAACATTTTTAAATCTGAGTAATGGGGAAAGGAAAGTGTGTTGATGCAGGAGATATGGGGAGGGGGGAAAGGCAGGATAAGATGTGTTATACAGTCACTACAAAGAGAGCAAGGTACATAAAATATTTTAGATATTTGCTGGGAATAAAAATGGGAATGTTTGAGGTATAAAAAGCTATCACATCACTTGTGTTAGTAATACAAAAAAATAATTATGGAGTAATGGCATACACAGAACTCTCTGCTCAACCACAAAAAATATACATTCTTCTCAAGTGCACATGGGTCATTTTCCAGTATAGATCATACATTAGGCCACAAGTTAAGTCTCAACAGATGTAAGAAGACAGATACCAGGGGCACCTGAGTGGCTCAGTCAGTTGAGCATCTGCCTTCTACTCAGGTCATGATCCTGGCCTCCTGGGATCTAGTCCTGCATTGGGCTCCTTGCTCAGTGGGGAGTCTGCTTCTCCCTCTGCCTCTGTCTCTCCCCCGCTCGTGCTCTCTCTCTCTCTCTCTCAAATAAATAAAATAAAATAAAATAAAAAGAAGACAGATACCATACAGAGTATCTTCTCCTCATTCCATGAGGAAAAGATAGTCTTTTCAATCAGTGGTGCTAGGAAAACACACAAAAGAATGAAGCTGGACCCTTACCTAACACCATATATGAAAATTAACGCAAAATGGATCCATGACTTATGGATACAAGACCTAAAACTATAAAACTCTTAGAAGAAAACATAAAATAAAAGCTTCACAATATTGGATTTGGCAGTGATTTCTTGTATAAGACACCAAAAGCAACAAAAGAAAAAATAGACAAATTGAACTTCATGAAAAAATTTAAAATTTATGTATCAAAAGGTATGATCAACCGAGTAAAAAAGTACTCACAGAATGAGAGAAAATATTTGCAAATTATGTATCTGATAAGGGATTAGCATCTAAAATACAGAAAAAAACACTTAAAACTCAACAATAAAAAAAACAAACAACCTGGTTGAAAAATAGGCAAAGGGCTTGAATAGACATTTCTCAAAAGAATAGATACAAATGGCCAATAAATACATGAAAAAGATGTTTAACACCATTAATCATTAAGGAAATGCAAATCAAAATGATGAGATACCACTTTATACCCATTAGGATGGCTATAGGAAAGAAAGAGAAAGATAAAAAGAGAGGAAGGAAGGAAGGAAGGAAGGAAGGAAGGAAGAGAAAGAAAGAAAGAAAGAAAGAAAGAAAGAAAGAAAGAAAGAAAGAAAGAAAGGAGATAGATGATAGATAGAAAACAGCGTTGACAAGGATGTGGAGAAGTTAGAACCCCTGTACACTACTCGTGGGAAGAAAATGTTACAACCACTGTGGAAAACAGCACAACAGTTCCTCAAAAAATTGAAAATAGAATTACCATATGATCCAGCAATTCCACTTCTGAGTATATACTAAAAAGAATGGAAAGCCAGATCTCAAAGAGATATTTGTATACTCATGTTCATAGCATCATTATTCACAATAACAAAAACAAAGAAGCAACCCAAGTGTCCATGTATGGACGAATGGATAATCAAAATTTGGTATATGCATACAATGTGATATTATTCAGCCTTAAAAAGGAAGGAAATTCTCACATATGCTACAACATGGATGAACCTTGAGGATATTATGCTAAATGAAATAAGCCAATCACAAAAAGATAAATACTGTATGACTCCCCTTATATAAGGTACTTAGAGTAGTCAAAATCATACAGACAGAATGTAATTTGGCAGTTTCCAGAAGCTAGGGGGAGAGGAGAATGGGAAGCTATTGCTTAATGGGTAGAGTTACAGTTTTTCAAGATGAAAAGAGTTCTGGAGATGAATGTTGGTGTTGGTTGCACAACAATATGTGTGCCATTTAAGAATGGTTAAGATAGCAAATATGTTATGAGTATTTTATCACAGTTTTTAAAATGGGAAAAAAAATAGTAGCAAAGCTTTGTAACTTTTTACTTGCTGTTTCCCAAGGAAAAGAAAATTGTGGAGAACTCACACTGCTAAGCATCAGGCTGAAGAAACAGTAATGATTTTCTTTTTCTAATTTGGCCTAGAGAATGAAAAAAAATACCCTCTGAAAGAACCCAAAGACCTCAGAGAATTTATCATGAAGCACATAAATAAATAAATAAATAAATAAATAAATAAATAAATAAATAAATAAATAAAATTAAACTAAGAACATTCCGTAGAATTAACAGCAAGCAATCCAAAACAACTCAGCTTCATCACCCAAGGAAGTGTACAAGAAAACAGAAGTGCATCAGGATAATTGTAAAAGGATGGGCGTTACTGATTCAAATAGATGACACAGAGAGAAATCTGATTGGACAGTAATATAGTTACGATTATTACTATTCATTGAGCTCTTACTAATGGCAAACACAATGTTCAGCATTCTTTATAAAATATTACAATTTTTTCTCTTAACAGCCTGATGAAATCTGATGATTTTAGAAACAAAGATCATGAGATCAAGAAAACTGACTAAAGTGCTTCTTAAAAACTACATCTATCTGAATCCAAAGTCAAGGATTTTAACTAGGTAAAGAGGACTTTTAGGTGGTAGTTTAAAATAAAAATCCTCTTGCAAGAACACCTGAAGCTAAAGTGTTCTAAAGAACAACCAGAGCTGCCTGCATACAAGCCTTGAGTACTTGTATCAATACATTGAACAATTTCATTGGGGGGGGGGGGATTAGGGGGGAAGTTTAAGCAGTGATTAATAGATTACTGCAAAAAAAAAAAAAACATAGCTGTACCTCAATGTGGCTATTCCAAAATCTTGCTTTGTGTGTTATTTTTTTTAGATAAAGATATCCAGTAGAAAACATTTCTTCTTTGTCATCTTTTTAAAGATTTTATTTACTTATTTGAGAGAGAGAGAGACAGAGAAAGAGCAGGTGCACGCATGCATATGAGCAGGGGGAGGAGCAGAAGGTAAGGGCCGTAGGCAGAGGGAGAGGGACTAGACGACTCCATGCTGAGTGTGGAGCTGGTCTTAAGGCTCCATCTCATGACCCTGAGATCATGACCTGAGCCGAAATCAATGAAATGAAGAGTTAGAGGCTTAACTGAGCAACCCAGGCACCCCTATTCTTTGTCATTTTAATACAGAGGATTCTATTTTAACTTATAAGCAGCACAAATGAGCTGAAAATTATAATTAAATAATTAATTTAGCTAACTATAGAAAAATTTTTTCTAACTATAAAAAATTAAGCTATATTCAAACAATGAAATTTCTCACATGTGCCACTACCACTGACACAGTCACACATTATCAGGTTACAGTCAAATGTACTTTTTAAAAAAAAAAAAAAAGCAGCTTTGAGGGTTAAACTTCCAATTTAAAGCCCATGCATTACAATAAATGTCATAGGTTCAAAGACCTACAAGGAAAATTTATGTAAGCTTTAAGGTTGGTTAACCAGCACATACTAATCCAAGATGCATTTGTTAAGAGCAAGGTGGGTACTACACACCCTGCATTCTGAAGGTGCTCACAAACCCAGTTAACAATTCTTCGATAACAAAACTTGCTCCTTGTGTGCATAACCCCATAAAATTCTATAAGAGTAAGTACAACACAAGAAGAAAACTGTCTTGGCTCTACAGATTTTACAATAGAAAGTTAAAAAATCACAAATAAATAGATGGAAACACAAGCAGCCAAATGAGTTAATACACTGCACATACTCAGTAAATTATTAAGTATTTAAGAAAGTAAGGAACGAAAATAACATACATAATTGTTTAATGGACTAAACTCATCCCAGTAAAGTTTCCTTACTATATTTTTACTATGACTTACATAGTAGAATTTTTATTATAAAATCAAAGGTATATCTTCCTGAAACAAGTTTCCCTATATAAAGAATTCATCCAACCTTACAGAAATCACAAATTTCATAAAAATAGATGTTCTGATAAACTATTAACACTTGTTATATTAAAATGAAATGCCAAAAACGACATTTAAATTAGACAGTAATTCTAAAATCTATAATACTATCAACATTTGCTTAACATGTCTGCAATATAAATGCAGCAAAATCTAAAGGTTTAGCATATTTTCAATAGCTTTTAGCCATTTTATCATATTTTTATTTAGTTCACACAATTTTCACCCTTTTGTTTAACATATTTTTTTTCTTTTTTTTTTTGCATTCTCTCTCTTTGCTGAAGATCACTGGCTTCTTCTCTGAAATCATTGTTAGATAATATCTCAGTGACCTGTTACTGTATCCTTGAATAGGAAGAGATAGTATCTCCAGTAAGGTCAATATGACTCAACCATGTGATATGGACATTAAAAAAATCAGATTAAATCTTCAACTGTACTAGCAGAATAAGATTATCTAGAATGAGGGAGTTAGTAGTCCGACTCTTATCAGCAATGGTCAGATGACATGATCAATATCGTGATACAGAATTACCCAGAATCACTGTAATATTCTAAGAAAGGAGACAAGGAAGGGTGCAAAACTAGAATTATGGAATGGTGGAAAGAACCAAGGGTACTGCATGTTACTACCTATGGGATTGGGGGAATAATTAGAGTAGAACATTTTCAAATGTTTGAAAACTTCATATTAGATTTATTCTGCATGGTATCAAGGGATATACTAAAATAATGGGCTGGTAATACTGGAGACAGATTTCAATTCAAAGTAAATAAGAACTTAACATCATAAGTTGCTCACAGAGATATTAGTATAAGCGACTGGAGGCGTTTATTCAAAAAGTGGGCAGTTGGGCTACATTACCCTTAAGAGCAATTTTTCCATATGACTCAATGATTCTTCTCAAAGCTAAGAACTAAATTATTTACTCTTGTTGAGCTATAGATGTTTTTCTGATGCTGCCTGGAGTCTGCAGTTATCAATCTACTATTGTTTGATTTTTATTAGTAAAATATTAAAAAGTTGTCCTTTCCTCAAGTTAATAAGTAGTTTATGCAATAGTGATTGCTTTTCAAACGTTGTGGGGTGTTTTTTTTTCTACTTCAAGAAATACAGCCTGACAAAGTTCTAAATGACTCACTGACTGAATCATTCAGTCAGTCATTCGACAAATATGTATTCAGAGCCTGATGTGTGCCAAAGACTCCAAGGTGGCAGACAAAAAGAGAGAACAAGAGAGGGCCTCTGCTTATAATCTACTAGGTTAAGCAGACACACAAAAATCATTTTATAAAGTATTGGATCTTATTCTAGAAGCATGTGCTCTGGAAGTACACTGAAATGGTGTTTAACTTTCCCAGGAGAATCAGGGAAGACTTTACAGAGGAGGTGGGATTTGAGCTGGATTTTACAAGTTTATTAGGATTTCACTGGCTAGTAAGGGAAGAGAATGGTATTTTAGGCAGAGGAAGCATCATGTGGTCTGAGGCATGGAAGTACATAGCATGTTTAGGAGAAATGGCAAAAAATGTGGTAAGGCTAAAGTATAAGATATGGAGTAAGGAGAAAATATAAATAAAATTGGCAAAGCAGTTTATGGTTAAATACCTTTGGACAATATAAGGATTTGGGTTTATCTTGAATGCAAAGGGAAGACATTTCCAGGTAGAAGGGTGACATAACCAGATTTGCATTTTAGAAAATTTATGAGCATCAGTGTGAGGAATCCATTTCCTTCAAATATTAATTTTTGCTTTGAAACATATTTCAGGGGGAGTTGAGTTCTCCAACTACCGGCACCAGCAAGGGTATGTTAGTAAGTGCCAAATGGCAGCACGAAGCACCCAATTCTTTATAATATCGGTTATTATTTCTGAACCTGTATTTTGACTTAAATAATTCCTTTATTCAAAAATTCCATAAATGAGTGAACACTATTTAGACTGATTGGTATGAAGTAGATTACCGTAAAAAGAATAAGCATTTTTGAAGAGTTAAAGACTGCATTGGTGCACAATAGGGAAAAGGCAGTTAACTCAAGAAAGATAAAAATATCTGGATCAAATTAGAAATACAACCTTGAGCTCAATGGGCTTCTAAATTTCTCTTGCAGAAGTTTCCATTTATTTTGAAATTAGAATAATACATCTATGTATATACCACCTAAAATTTGTAAAGCAATTTCATATTACCATATCTCCTCTCTGCCTTGATCCCCACCATGACCACATGAATAAACTGAGGCTTATAAAAATTAAATTACCTGCCCAGTTTATATGTTACAGTTAATAAATGATAGTGTCAAAATCAAACTTCTAGTTTGTGATTATAAGTCCAGTCCTCAGTTCACTTTATCATGCTTCACAACTGAAAAACAGTTGAAAACTATGACATGGGTAAGACAAGGAGAGGACAGAACCAAATGATTCTATGCAATTCTATGGAAAAGAGAGAGAAAGAGAATGCAAATACTATAAATTGGATTGCATGCTTTTCTGAGAATCATTTTGGAAGAATTTTCATGCACAGAAAATGATGACCAATATTTAGGGCCATCAGGGAATTTACTAGAGAAGCTCTTTACATTTGGCGGGGTGGAGTTGATAATTTGTTGACGAGATAATTAGCAAAACAGATAAATGATTTGTAACTTAGGACCAAAAAAACTTCAAATGACTATAAATTCCTTATGGAGAAATCAGTTCTCCTTGTCCCATATCATCATACCTTTAAATTTACGTGCAAAAATTTGAATAGTTAACAGTGAAACTGTATATTTAGTAGTGTAGAAGGTTTCCTTTCCTATTTCCTATGGGGAAGAAACTATAATAACTCATCCTGGATTATGAAAAAGAGTTCTTTCTTTTCTGAGAGTTTATTCCAGCAATAAGAGGTAACCTTTTTTGAACATTTGAAAAATGTCATTCTCTACACCAGGAAGCTACACCTTTTCCACGCTTTATCACCATACTCCACTTTTGCAACTAAACAAACAAAAAAAGGTCATGCAAAGATGAACAGAGACGACTATTATTAGATCATAAGTGTTGTAATCAAAGTTAACTCTAACCTTTTGGTTTTAACACAAAAAGAGAAAATAATTAACTGAAAACATGTCATTTGAAAATTTTTCATTACCTTCTATCTCCAGAAATTCTGGTTTTCCCAGTTTTTGGCCGCATCTTTCTAGAAATGTACATCCTTTTCCTTGCCTCACTCTGAAAATAGTGTTTCTATCCATAAAGTCTTATGTTAACAACATTTCACATCTTGACTTACAAATTTTCTATGATATCACAATGAATCAGCACATCTTATATGTGGTAGATTTTAAGACAAATATTTTAACCTGGAAATACATTCTCTGAAAAGGTTGACAACTTCCTTAAATGAAATGCAAAAAGGTAGCTGGAACCGGAAAAGATCACCAACCACATCGAAATAGTTTTGAGATAATTTTAGTTCACACTTTCTTTGTCTCTTATCCCTCCTCCATCATTTCTACTGTCTTGAATTCATGAGCCTTACTTTCAGGATTTACTCTCCAAGAGATTTCATATAATGTAATACTGAACTTTGGCATGTTGTTGCCAGCCAGGCTGGTTTACCCTCTTTTATTCCCCAGTGAGAAAAAAAAAATCACTTAATCCATAAAGCTGGTTTTGATTTACAGGGTTAACAGTCATTTTATTTATAAGTATCACACATACTTTTCTCTAAGATTCAGACCTTAAATGAGAAGTTAAAGCCTAATGTGTTTCAGTCCTACTACCAGGTTAATCTAAAAGGCAAAAATAAACAACATTAAAAAAATTTTAAATACTTAAAAAAAAACAGCTAAACCAAATGACATTTGTTTGTGGACATTAAGGAATATTTATTAAAATTGTTTGAGGGGGCGCATGGGTGGCTCAGTTGTTAAGCGTCTGCCTTCAGCTCAGGGCGTGATCCCGGCGGTCTGGGATCGAGCCCCGCATCAGGCTCCTCTGCTGGGAGCCTGCTTCTCCCTCTCCCACTCCCCCTGCTTGTGTTCCCTCTCTCGCTGGCTGTCTCTCTCTGTCAAATAAATAAATAAAATCTTCAAAAAAAAAATAGTGGACCATGAAAGCAATTTCATAGATCTCTTAAAAAAATAAAATAAAATAATTAAATAAATAAATAAAATTGTTTGAAAAATGAAATTACTTTGGTCATTATCTACATCAGTGATTTCAAATTGCAGCTAACCATAAGGAATCACTTGGAACCTTTTAAAACATACTAATGCCAGAGCCCCACCCTATACTGATTGAATCTCAATCGGCAGAGCCAAGTTTTAAGCATACCTGGGATAGCATTTTGTTGTTGCTACTGACTATTTAGCGGTTATTAAAAACACAGCCTGCTTTTAACCTATAAAACTGTCAGTTTCTTCAACTCCAAAATAGACATAATGATTATATTATATGGATATTATGAGGGTTAAATGAAATAATGCTTGTAAGGAGCCTAAAACAGTAACACAATATGCACGCAAGTATTTGTTGGTGCTGTTAGAGCTCTTGCTGTTCTGCATGGATATAGGGCCTAACGGTGCAACAGAAGGGACACGGTGTTCCTGTGAATAAGAAGTAAGAATATTCTTCCAACATCAATCTCAGAAAGCAGTGTGCTATACCAGGAGACAGGGGGAAAAGCAGCAAATCATATTTTGGGCTTCCTCTGATAGATGTTACCTCACTGAAGTATCTTCATGCCACATATAGGGTCACAAAAAGCTCTGTGGGACTCAGGGTTCTATGTTCTGGAAGAACTGATCAATCCCATTCATTCAGTTAGTCATCTTGAACATTCTTCCTCTATCTCTTTATATCAAAGTTCAACCAACCACAAAACATACAGCGTATGATCCTATTTTTGTATATGCATATATAAAATATATATGTTTATATATGCATATATAGATTTTTCTTTTGCCTATATAACTTTTTGTAGCAGCTTCATTTTGTACAAGAAGCACACACCATTATTATAAGTAAAACAACAGTTACTGTCATTTGAATTAAACAAATAATATTTATATCCACTAAAAAATACAAAGAAACTATACTTTTCTAAAACTAAATTTCTAAAGAAGAAATTAGCACCAGGTTTTGTACTCTAAAAAAGTTCTGCTTTCTCATCTCAACTAAAAATCATGTTCACTTTAAATTAATAAGTTAAGGCTATTTAAGAACTGATACATACAACTTAATGATATTACTTGCAATTATAGGAATAGTCTTTATAGGCATTATTAGTATTATGAAGAATTATTTCTCTTCCTCATTCGTACTTGCCAAGGTAGTTTATGAATTGAATTTCAAGAGAAACCATTTTGATTCATGTATAACAAAACTTCACCTTGCTATGGGCAAGATTCCCTGCTCCCTACTGTAACAATGACACTTCCAGTAAACATCACAGCTCAGAAAATCATTATTAAAAACAAACACAAATCTCTATTGTAGAATATGGGGTTTTAGTGATAAGCAGAACAAAAAGTCATCAAGCACTTCTCCCTCAGATATTCTTGGCACAAATGCCAAGAGCTGATTTAGACCTTCCAACTTGAAATTTAATTATCTGCTAGCACATACATTAGACGGTATCTATTTTTCCACAACGCATTAATGTGCTGATGTAATCCAAAATCAAACAATGTGGTTTGATAAAGGAATCTTATCAACAGTTTCTTCTCCTTTGTCTTGAAGCTGATTTGCCACTAACTTTAAGGTTGATTTACCAGGTTTTAAAGCAATCCTGTGCATTACTTGTATCTGTTTTTGCTTTGAGGAGTACCACTCTGAATTAAGCCTTTGTAGTTTTGATCTTTTCACCCTTGGCAACAAAAGTCATCAAGTTTTTTGTACCAGAAACCATTAAAAAGGACAAAAAAGTTTCAGTAGCTTCCTTTGATTATCTGACAAAGTTTGAGAGAGACAACACTAGGAACTAGGAGGAGAGAACTGCTGATACTCATCATTAGGCTCTTCCACTTGTATTTTTAAAGTACTTGTATGAAATCATCACACCCCCATGTTCACTTTACCAACATATACCAAATATACATTCAATATTGTTCCAGAATATTCACTATATTTATAATGTTATTATTATTATTTAAAATTTTCACCTATTTTTATATTTCAATGAACCTAATTTTAACTACTAATAAATTTTTGTGAACTGGGACTATAAGAGAAAAATAACAACAATCTGAAACTTTCATAAAGACATCTTAGCTAAGATATGACATATACTGTATCCCACTATTAGTTGAGATAAACTCTTTGCAATATGAATATGTGAACAATATATATGTACATATACAAAAGCTTGTGAAAATATAATTTATGTTGTGAAATGATTGCGAAATGAACCTGAACAAACTTATTTCATTGCTTTTTTTTTTCTCTAAAACTACCGAAATTCATGGGCCCCTTGATAAATTGTCAGGTCCACAGGCAACAAATGAGGGAAACTCTTATAAAAGGACAAAAACTCTAAGTCTGAGTTAGGACAGGTGATGCAGGGAAGACAGATCTTTATTGCACATTAAAAAAGTAAGTAAGTAATTGAGACACTTTCAGTAGCAACCCATTCACATCATAAACAGTCCTCCTTGCCTTTATCTGTGACTGAGAAACATGCTTCATCCAAATACTTTGTTATGAAACACTGAAAGAAAGCACCAGACATAATCACATTCAATGGATCTCTTGAGTAATAAAACTCAGATGCAGTCTAGTCTAGTCTATATAAAAGTGGGCTTCCTTGGTACAGAATGGCTTGTATGGTATCTGAAAAGGACTTCTCTTGAGCAATAGCTCAAACAAACAAGCAGAACAGAATACCGCATCATAGATATGATTTCAGAAGATTTTCTTCCCAAATGTTAGTTTTATTTTACAGCAAACTCATGCATGTGTGTGGCACCTGAAGATACAAATCTGAATGTAAATTCCCACTTTCTAATAGCCACACACTTCAGTCACAGTACCATGACTTCTTTAAACATAGTGCAAAATGGGAGGCCAAGAGGCTATGGTAGTAGAACCAAGAGCAAAGAAGATTATAGATATGAAGTGGGAGTTCTTTCAAAACCAATAGGTACTTTCCTTCTCCCTTGGTATTACTTTTCATCAATTCTTTTCTTCATTTTTTTTTCTACTGCAGTATTGATATAATGTTTGAATTGTTAATGAAGTACTCACTAACGGGACACTGTAAGAGGTTCTGTTTTTGGGAATGCAAGACTTTTCTGTCCCACATGTGGATGTTCTATAGACAGGTAGTGGGAAAATATAACCTCCTATTCTCCTGCTGATTTTGCTTACTCTATACATACTGCAACCAAAATTGCCTTAGAAAGAAATGTACTCAAGAGTACAGACTATGACTTATGTCCCTACTTACTAAATTCTGAGGGTTTTCTGATATAAGGTTGGAATTCTTATAATTTATAGGAAACACTCGGAAAAACAAAGAGTATGAAAAAAAAGAAAAAGAATATAGACCTATGTCAGAATGTTGTCACAATTTACTCAACACAAACAAATCATGATTTAATTGGTGGTAAATAGTTTGCTCTTATACATATGTTTACCTTACATATGATGGAATTGGATGTTTACAAGTCTTGGTGCCTGTGTAGTTACTTGGAATTGTGGCAATTCCCTGATCCCAGAGACAGTACTGGTAGGAGTTAGTTGGACAATTAGGTAGTCAGGGCCAGGGTCCCCAACAAGAAGGTATAGAGTAGGGACAGCTAAGTCAAAACAGCACTGGCATCCTGTTTTACAGCTTAGACAAGACCACAATAGCATCCTGTCTAGCATCCTCTGCAGAAATGACTTCTGCAAAACATCCTGAGACAAAAAAATTAACCATAAAACATTGGACACTGTCACAAGTTGAGGCAGTTAGTCACCAAATGTCAGCTCAAAAGACTATCAACACATGAACAATAACCCAATAGGTGGATGGGTGTGTGATCAAAGCCCTGATTGGCATGCCTTAGCAACAAATCCACAAGAGGCCCACACCTGGATGCTAGGATAATTCCACAAAAGAGCTCATAAGAACACCTAGATTTAACCGCCAAAAAAGCAACCCTCTCAGGTCCCATCCCTCTTTGGGGAGCTTTGTACTATCACTCAATAAACTTTGCGTTGTTGCCCACCACTCTTCATCTTGCCTACCTTTTCATTCTTCGAAGTAGCGTGCCCAAGAACCTCAGGTACTGAGGGAATAGAAATCCTGTAACATTGTGATCATGATGTTGGAATAAACCAAACAAATAATTATTAATAGCTGATAAAATTTTTATATCAAATACCAATTCTCTTTTTACTTGAAGTTTATCCACACACATAAGAAAAATCTATTATTTTTATTTCAATCCAATTAATCTTTATTCCTGAATTAGTTTGGCTAAAAGAAAAAAGTCCTCAGCATAAGTGTGTCCATTCTGAGACAACCTCAAGTCCTTTTATTTTTTAATTTTATTTTTCAAAATTATGCAACCAGATTTATTAAATGGACACAAGTCAATGAGAGTTGATATAGGGAACAGTTTCTTGCCCATCTCCCCTCCCCAATGCGTTCAATAATATGAAGCTCTTATTCTTCATTTTTCCATCTCCTGTTTTCCTGGGTCTTTTTTAGGATCAGTGATGGAGGTAGGCAGGCAAGTAAAAGGAAAGGGGCAAAATTCTTTTGCTTATCTGGGTGCTGCTTATTCAGCTCTCTCTGGGTTCTTAATGATGTCCGTGTGTGACATGCTTACTTATATCTTTCTCCCTGCAAGCTGCTCTTGTGGGTTCTTTAGAGGACTTTCATTAAGGCCTCTCTGCTTCATTGTTCTTTGATAACCTCTGAGCTCCTTCTCCTGGAGGCTGACCCCACAAAACCTGTTACTGAGTCAGCCCTTAATTTTTTTTTTACTTTAGTATAATTAACATACAGTGTTATATTAGTTTCAGGTGTACAATATAATGATCCAATAATTCTATACATTACTCATCATGGTTAAGTGTACTCTTAATCCCCTTATCTATTTCACCCTACTTAATATGGTTTAAAGCCTATGCCAAAGTCAGGGCCTTGGGTTCATATGTAAATGATAATGATAATTGTAATAATATCCCAACAGAAGTGTCTGTTTTGTCGGGTAAAATAAATAATCTTGGCTGAATTAAACCAAATGTTGAGATGATTATTACTGTGTACATTTCAAAGCAGCCATAAGTTTCACAAAATGAATCAAACTCAACAACTGTTACTATCACAGAGTTTAAGTATTAAGGACTACTGTGAAAGGTCATTCATCAGTCTTTGCTCACATACATAGGAAGTAAAACCAATAATCTGCCCTTTGTAACGATGTGACTACTTTTAAATTTTTATTTACATTTTAATTGAGCATTTCTTAAACACTTGTCTTAAAATAGCAATTTTGAATGATCTACAAGAATATACATTAAAGATTTCTATCTAAAAAGGGATTTATAGTAACCCATGCATGTTCTAGCTTACGTCTATAACTTCATCTTTCACACGTTCACACACTCTCACCTGCAAACTTCACTCCAGCTACATTGAAGAGTCTGCACACCAATGAACCTGTCACACACTCTGTTTTGTTTATGTTTTGTTTTGTTTTTGGTCTTTTTTCTTTTTTTTTTTTTTAATTTCCAAGCTTTTGAACAAGCTATTTCTTCTTCCTATAGTACCGTTAACACTTCCTCCTCTGGCTAATTTCGACTTACCTTTTCAGTGCCATTTTGCCCATCATGTCCTATAGGAAGATTTTCCTGGCTTGGGTTAGGTGCCCATCCTATATGCCTCTATACCTCTCTGTAGTAATTTGCTTCAATAGCAATTACTGTACAGTATTGAAAATATCTGATGACCTACCAGTCTCTCCCTCTATACCACATGTTCTCTGAGGACAGGGAGCATTTGGTGATTACTTTTATACCTCTAGCATCTGGACAAATAGGAAGTAATGACTAAATATGGTAAATATCAGGATACGAGGCAAACTGTTTACTCAACATTATTTCTCAGAAGAGAGGTTCCATATTATGAAACACATTCCCAATTACTTTATTTTAAACAACAAACTACTATTTGGGAAAGAGATATTAGCTAGAAATGACTTCAATCGGTTTTAGTTTTGGATGGTCTTACAGGTCACTCTGATAGAATAGTTAAAAAATGAAGACAGGGGCGCCTGGGTGGCACAGCGGTTAAGCGTCTGCCTTCGGCTCAGGGCGTGATCCCAGCGTTATGGGATGGAGCCCCACATCAGGCTCCTCTGCTATGAGCCTGCTTCTTCCTCTCCCACTCCCCCTGCTTGTGTTCCCTCTCTCGCTGGCTGTCTCTATCTCTGTCAAATAAATAAATAAAATCTTTAAAAAAAAAATGAAGACAAAAAAAATTAATGCATGTTTAGTGTTTCTTCCTGGCAATTTAATTTACAAATGTATTAGATGTCAATGTAAATAAGACTTTCAAACATCACTTAGAAAAGCAAAGAATTATATTGTTACCTCATAGAGGTCATGATATGAACTTGAGGGACAGTGTTAAAAAGAATCCCCTAGGGTTATGCAAATGGCATTTGTGTCTTATGATAACATTTTAAGTGATAGCATCACATCTGGATTTAAAATATGCTATAACTAAATTAAACTTAAGTAAAACTAAAGATAGACAAGAAAATTTTGAAAAAGATGCTAATTTTAAAAATGTGAAGAATGTGAATATAACTTCTATAAAATTAGAAAAGAAAAAATAATATTGATATAATTTATGTGACACTATTTTTAATTATACATATGTTACTAAATTAGCATGGTAGTCAAGTAAACATTTATTTATTGCATCGAAAGTTCCCCCCCAAAGTTTTCTTTTTCCATGATAAAAAAGGGAATCCACTGACTTACAATCAGATATCTTACTTGGGGGTATCTATGGAATTTGACAACTATATGATTAAATAAGTGAGTGAATGAACTAAGTTCTCTTCCATCCTCTCTTTGAAATCAAAATTTGTATTACATTATCAAACAAGTTATGCAAAGACAATTTATAATACATTTTACAAATTAAGATAACTTGGGAATATGTGCATTTACATGATCGATCCTCTACATCTCACAATCATTTCACTTTCTATAATCCCTGCCATAAAGATTCAAGCACATACCATCCCACAAATATAGGCTAATTAGCATATAAATTTAGGGAACTTTTTAACAAAATTTTTATGTATGGATGCTAGTTCTGATTAAAGGCTATGATTAATACATCAACTAATATGGACATATGCCTAGAATATTACTATGTAGTTTTATCTACAGAAAAGAGTAACAATAAAAGGATGGTAATAAAATGACAGTTACTACAAAATTCAATTAGAACAACAAAAAGCTAAAGTCAATCCAAAACCATAGGAAGATAAATATTTTGTTCACATTTTCATACATTATCTGCTTATTTACTGGATGAAAGAGGTTTTTATGTTCTTTATAGATTTTGGATTGTAACCCTTTATCACATTTGTCATTTGCAAATATCTTCTCCCATTCCATAGGCTGCCTTTTAGTTTTGATTGTTTCCCTTGCTTCTGGAAGCATGTGTAGTGAGAAGTTGCTACCGCAGGCGGGGGGGAGGAGTCAGAGGAGGAGACAAACCGTGAGAGACTATGGACTCCAGGAAACAAACTGAGGGTTTCAGAGGGAAGGGGGATGGGGGGATGGGTTAGCCCGGTGATGGTATTAAGGAGGGAACGTATTGCAATGAGCACTGGGTGTTATACGCAAACAATGAAGTATGGAACACTACATCAAAAACTAATGAAGTACTATATGGTGACTAACATAATATTTAAAAAAAGAAGAAGAAGGAGAAGGATAGGAAGAAGAAGAAGAAGAAGAAGAAGAAGAAGAAGAAGAAGCAGCAGCAGCTACAGCCACTGTCAAAGAGGTTGCTGTCTGTGTTCTCTGCTAGGATTTTGATGGTTCCCTATCTCACATTTAGATTTTTCATCCATTTTGAAGTTATTTGTGTGTATGACGTAAGAAAGTGGTCCAGTTTTCCCAACACTATTTGTTGAAGAGACTTTTTTCCACTGGATATTCTTCCCTGCTTTGTCGAAGATTAGTTGACCATGTAGCTGTGGGTCCATTTCTGGGTTTTCTATTCTGTTCCATTGATCTATATGTCTGTTTTGTGCCAGTACCCATACTGTATTAATCACTAAAGCTTTGTCATATAGTTGAAGTCTGGAATTGTGATGCCTCCAGCTTTTCCTTTCTTTTTCAAGATTGCTTTGGCTATTCAGGGTCTTTTGTGGTTCTACACAAAATTTAGGATTGTTTGTTCTAGCTCTGTGAAAAATGCTGGTGGTATTTTGATAAGGATTACTTAAATGTGTCGATTGCTTTGGTTAATAGAGACATTTTAACAATATTTGTTCTTCCAACCCATGAGCAAGGAATGTTTTTGCATTTCTTTGTGTCATAAGTGTTCTATAGTTTTCAGAGCACAGATCTTTTACCGGTTTGGTTAGGTTTATTCCTAGCTCTCTTATGGTTTTTGGTGCAATTGTAAATGGGATTGATTTCTTGATTTATCCTTCTGCTCCTTCGTTATTGGTGTATAGAAATGCCACAGATTTCTGTTTGTTGATTTTGTATCCTGCTACTTGACTGAATTCATGTATCAGTTCTAGCAAATTTTTGGTGGAGTCTTTGGATTTTCTACAGAGGATCACGTCATCTGCAAATAGTGAAAGTTTGACCTCTTCCTTGTCAATCTGGATGACTTTTATTTCTTTTTGTTGTCTGATTGCTGGGGCTAGGACTTCCAGTACTATGTTAAATAAGTGGTGAGAATGGACATCCCTGTCTTGTCCCTGAACATAGAGAAAAAGCTCTCAGTTTTTCCCCACTGAGGACTGTATTAGCTGTGGGTCTTTCATATTTGGCCTTTATAATGTTGTTATGTTCTGTCTATCCATACTTTGTTGAGGGTTTTTATCAAGAATGGATTCTGTACTTTGTCAAATGCTTTTCTGTATCTGTTGGAAGGATCATATGGTACTTATCCTTTCTTTTATTAATGTGGTATATCACATTGATTGATTTGCAAATATTGAACCACCCTTGCAACCCAGGAATAAATCTCACTTGATCGTGGTAAATGATTCTTTTAATGTACTGTTGGATCTGATTTGCTAATATTTGTTGAGAATTTTTGCATCCATGTTCATCAGGGATACTGGTCTGTAATTATCCTTTTTAATGGAGTCTTTGTCTAGTTTTGGAATCGAGGTAATTCTGGCCTTGTAGAATGAGTTTGGTAGTTTTCTTTCCACTTCTATTTTTTGGAACAGTTTGAGAAGAACAGGTGTTAAATCTTCTTTAAATGTTTGGTAGAATTCCCCTGTGAAGCCATATGGCCCTGGACTTTTGTTCATTGGGAGATTTTTGATTACTGATTCGATTTCTTTGCTGTCTATTCATCTGTTCAAGTATTCTATTTCTTCCTGTTTCAGTTTTGGTAGTTTATATGTTTCTAGGAATTTATCCATTTTTTTCCAGATTGCCCAATTTGTTGGCATATAATTTTTTCATAATATTCTGTATAATTGTTTGTATTTCTGTGGTGTTGGTGGTGATCTCTCCTATCCCATTCATGATTTTATTTGTTTGGATCCTTTCTCTATTTGATAAGCCTGGCTAGGGGCTTATTAATTTTATTAATTTTTCAAAGAACTAGCTCCTTGTTTCATTGATCTGTCCTACTGTGGGGTTTTTTGTTTGTTTCTATATCATTTATTTCTGCCCTAATCTTTATTATTTCCCTTCTTCTGCTGGCTTTAGGCTTCATTTGTTGTTCTTTTTCTAGCTCCTTTTGGTATAAAGTTAGGTTGTGTATTTGAGATTTTTCTTGCTTCTTGAAGTAGGCCTATATTGCTATATACTTCCCTCTTATGACCACTTTTGCTGCATCCCAAAAGTTTTGGGCCATCATGTTTTCATTTTCACTTGGTTCCATGTTTTTTTTAAATTTCTTCTTTAATTTCCTGGTTGACCATTCATTTTTAGTAGGATATAATTTTTTTCTTGTGGTTGACTTCAAGTTTCATAGCATTGTGGTCAGAAAATATGCATGGTATGAGCTGAATCTTTTTGTACTTGTTGAGGCCTAATTTTTGACCTAGTGTGTGATCTATTCTGGAGAATATCTCAGGTGCACTCGAAAAGAATGTGTATCCTGCTGCTTTATGATGAAATGTTCTGAATATATCTGTTAAGTCCATCTGGTTCAGTGTGTCATTCAAAGCCATTGTTTCCTTGCTGATTTTCTGCTTAGATGATCTGTCCATTGATATAAGTAGGGTATTAAAGTCCCCTACTATTATTGTATTATTATCAATGATTTCCTCTCTGTTTATTATTGTTTTATATATTTGGGTGCTCCCAAGTTGGGAGAATAAATGTTTACAATTGTTAAATCTTCTTGTTTGACAGACCCCTTTATTATGATATAGTGTCCTTCTTCATCTCTTATTACAGTCTTTGGTTTAAAATCTAGTTTGTCTGATACAAGTATTGTTACTCTGGCTTTCTTCGGATGTCTATTACCATGATAAATGGTTCTCCATCCCTTGCTTTCAATCTGCAGGTGTCTTTAGGTCTAAAATGAGTCTCTTGGAGGCAGCACATAGATAGGTCTTGTTTTTCTATCCATTTTGACACCTATGTCTTTTGATTGGAGCAGTTAGTCCATTTACATTCAGAGTGATTATTGATAGATATGAATTTAGTGTCATTTTATTACTTGTTTTGTCATTGTTTCTGGAGATTGTCTCTGTTCCTTTTTAGGCTTTGTCACTTTTGGTCTTTCTTTCCCACTCAAAGGAGTCTTCAATATTTCTTGCAGGGCTGATTTAGTGGTCACAAACTCCTTTAGGTTTTTGTTTGTCTGGGAAACTTTTTATCTCTCCTTCTATTCTGAATGATAACCTTGCTGGATAGAGCATTCTTGGCTGCATAGTTTTCCCATTCAGTACATTGAATATATCATGCCACTCTCTTCTTGCCTGCCAAGTTTCTGTGGCTAGATCTGTTGCTAACCTTATTTGTCTCCCCTTGTTAAGTTAGGGACTTTTCTGTCTTGTGGCTTTTAGAATTTTTTATCTCTATATTTTGCAAATTTAATTACAATATGTCTTGGAGTTGGCCTGCTTTTGTTGATTTTGATGGGAGTTCTCTGTGCCTCCTGGATTTGGATGTCTGTTTCCTTCCCAAGATTAAGGAAGTTTTCAGCTATAATTTGCTCAAATAAACCTTCTGCCCCTCTTTCTTTCTTTCTTTCTTTCTTTCTTTCTTTCTTTCTTTCTTCTTCTTCTTCTTCTTCTTCTTCTTCTTCTTCTTCTTCTTCTTCTTCTTCCTCTTCTTCGGGGACTCTTATGATATGAATATTACTATGCTACATGGAGTCACTGAGTTCCCCAAGTCTACATTCCAATATTTTTCCTTCCTTCTTCTTTTCAGCTTCATTATTTTCCATAATTTTATCTTCTATATCACTTATTCATTCTGTCATTAAATCCAGTTTGTTTCGAATCTCAGCTATTGCGATTTTCATTTCGGCTTGACTAGTGTTTAGACTCTTTATCTCTGTGGTAAGGGATTCCCTGGTGTCTTCTATGCTTTTCTCAAGCCCACCTAGTATCCTTATGATTGTTGCTTTAAATTCTGGATCAGGCATATTACTTACATCTGTTTCAATTAGATCCCTGGCCATGACCTTTTCCTGTTCTTTCTTTTGGGATGAATTCCTCTGTCTTGGCATTTTGTCTAAGTTTCTGTCTTCTTCTGTGTTTTAGGAAAGCCCATTAAATTTACTGCTCCTGAGACTAATGGCTTTATGAAGAAAGTCATATACTGTTCAGGGCCTGGTGCTTTAGGAGGTGTCTCTGGAGTATGTTGTGTGCATTCTGCTGCTGTGTTTTAGCTGCTTTTTTCCTCAGGTCGGTTCTCTGCAGTTTCCTTTGCCTGCAGTGGCAGTTTGGACCTTGGCCAGAGTGTGGTGAGTTTTAACTAGGTGTGCTCTGGTCTGCTGTTAAAAGAGATCTGATGCCATTTTCAGTAGAGCTGAAGCCTTGCAGAACTCTATGGTCAGTAGACATGGTACCCACAGAGGAAGGGGGGGGTGTTTGTGTTGGTCTTCTGGGGAGGGGCCCAGTGCTCCAGTTCTCAGGCACACTTATGCAAGAAAAGCAGTGCCAGCAGAGTGCAGGGTGGCCAGGCTTGGTGTTAGCAATTTAGACTTGCCACTGTTGGTGCTGTGCTGCTTACTGAAGTTAGTTTATGCTAAGGGGCAGGGGAGGGAATTGGAGTCTGCCGACTCTTTTGTCCCCAGAGAGGTAATGCCACCTCTCCCAGGTGCACTCCAAGAAAGGGGAACCTTCTCTCCCAGTACATCCCAGGGGATCCTCAGATCGTGCCACCTGCCCCCAGGTGATCTGCCCTCCTCCATAGGAGCACGGCAGTGCCCTTAGGGCTCGAAAACAGCCATGCCATGGACCTCCAAAACTTCAGTCTTTGAGCCCTGATGGTTGTCAAAACTCTCGAAAATCAGCCTCTCTCATTTTCCCAGTCAATAGCTTTGGGAAGGTGTTTTTCTTGTGCAATTCCCCGCATGTTCCTCTCTCTCTCTCCCACTCTCTCTCTTTCTCATGCATGCCTCTCTGCAACAAGGGGTCCCTCCTCTCTTCAGCACTTGCAATCTGTTTCTCCCCCAAACCATGCCTCCACAACTCCTACCTTCTATGATGTGGCCTCTTCTCTCCCTCTAGTTGTGCAGTTTGTTCTGCACAAAATCAATCCTCAAATTGATTTCTTGGGTATTCAGAATGATTTGGTATTTACCCAGCTGTATTTGAGGGACAAGAAAAGCCTAGGGTCCCCCTAGTATTCTACCATCTCAGCCCTTCCCACCTTTCTCTATGCTTTTCATTTCTAAATTAATTCTGTTCTGTATAAACAATATATTTGATTTCAATCATTTAAAATTTATCGAGACTTGCTTTAAGGCCCAGCATATGATCATCTTGGTGAATGTTCCATGTGTACTTCAAAAGAATGTGTATTTTGCTACTGCAGGATGTAAGATTCTATAAATGGAGATTAAATCAAATTGGTTGATTCTGTTATTTAAGTCTTTTACATCTTTACTGTTTTCTTCTATATTTACTCTATCAATTACTGAGAAGTGTGTTTAAATCTCCAAGTATAATTATCCATTTTTTCTCTCATTTTCATTAGTTTTTGTTACCCTTATTTTGAAGCTGTTATTAGATGCATACATTTTTAGGATATGCATGTCCTCTTTATCTATGGCAATATTCTTTGTCCTGAACTGTACTTTTTTTCTGTTATTAATATAGCTACTCCAGCTTTCTTATGATTAATGTTTGTTTGGTATATTTTTTCCCATCCTTTCATTTTTAATCTATCTCTATTTTTCTATGTACTATAGTAATCTTATAAACAGCATATGGTTGGCTATTTTTTTTCTAGTCTATATCTTTTAATTGAACTGTTTAAAGCATTCAATGATATTTAATTGACATGGATGAACTGATTAATTCACTTCAGAATTTTGCCAGAGATAAAGTTAACTCCGTAGATTACAGAATTCATCTTTATTTTACCTTTAAGATTTTACACATTTGCTTATATCTGGTATTTTATACATTGCAACTCTCCAAATGTGATCATGTCTAGAAGCCATGAATTTCAGTGGAAAAAGCATAGCCTTTGGAGAAAAATGCCCCAGGTTTGGATTTCAGGTGCTCTGATGGATAGCTATGAGTTAAAAAAATGTATTTAAATTCAGCTAACATCTATAAATGGAAATAATAGTGTCTTCTTGGGTATAGTGAATAATAAATGAGAGTTAATAAAAAGGTATGACCTAGTGTCTGCTCTTCAAAGTAGTAGTGGCTACTTCTCAGGATCACTATAAGGATGTAGTGAAAATATATGTTGACAACACTGAAAAAAACATTATATAAATGTGCGGGGTGCTTTTTTTTTTTTTTTCCAAAAATTATGGTTAGTATTATCATTCTGGAATAGAATTTGCCAAACCCTCTGGACTTTGATTTTAAATTTGCCAAAATAACCCCTTAGCAATTAATTCAATCATTAATTTCCATTTCCTTCTTCCAATTTGAAGATTTTTTCCTCTTAGCAGAAAAAATATAAACAAAGTAAATGTTCATCAGTTCTTCCTTCTCTGTATCACCTCTTAAAATTATGCCATATTCTTCCAGATAATGGCTCTATTTAGTATGAGGTGACTTTTCATATCCCTTATAAAATTTATGATTCTAAAAGAATAAATTAGAGTGTTATTGGATATACAGAAAAAAAGCTGAAAAAAATGGAACAGATTTTCACAAATAGCAGAAAATGTTTAATTAGGATAACCTAAAAGATCAATAATTAAGTATAATGAACACTAAAAGATAATTATTTATGATGGAAATATTTCAGTTTACTTGTATCTGAGTATCTACTGAACTTTTTTTAGGCTATAAACAGCCCCTTCTACCAATCACTACATAAAAACTAAATAATATGCACTCTATGCCACAAAAAAGAGATTATATCTATATCTATATCTATATCTATCTATCTTCCCATCTCTATTAATTGACCAGAAAGTACTTTCTGACCCTGAACTTAGACTGACCATAATACAGAAGTTGTCATTAAGTGTTCAGTTCACACACATAGACTCCAAACTGGTCCAACAACTTCTATTATGCCAGTTACCAGCATTGCCAGCCCCTTTGCCCTTCACTGCCTGGAGAATGTCCATCAGAAACAGGGAAGCAGAGCAAGCTGCCACAATGCACCATTGATGTTTGAGCAAGGCTGCCCAAGCAGCTGCAACAACAGGGCAACTCTTCAAAGTGTCAGCATTGAAACTTAGAATTCTTCCTCCCATACAACCATCAATGCAAACCTTTATAAGCTACAATCAATTATAAAATAAATCTTTGAGACAAATCATGTTCTTTCTTCATTACTTCTCTCTTCCTCCTCCTCTCAACACCAAATGTCCTCGGTTTAAAAAAAAAAAAATCAAGGAGAAATTCCCTTTTTCTACCTCGGTCTCTGTTTCTGCCTCTCTTATGTTCTAAAAATTCTTTCAAGGAGGTTTAAGAATGTCTGCTAAACCCTTTTGTTTACAAGACATGTTCTGGGGGGTTTTGTTTGTTTATTGTTGGGTTTTGTTGTTGAAGCTTTTTATTTAAAAACTTCAAAAGGCACTTGATATTTTGAGCACACTCATATTGGATTTTTGGCAAAGCATTTTTTTATTATTGAAAGATAATCTAAATTTTGAACTGCATGCACTGAATCACATAACCTCCATATTTTTGTAAACCACAGCAAAAGTGGTTTTACATTAGCTATAGATGAATAGGTAATGAGTCAGTGAACAGTTAAAAGCATTCCATGAGAATGCATGAACTAGCCATGTGAAGTTTTGATAGGAAAAAATCTTAAGTATTTAGACTACTTGGAATGAGGGGACACTATTCTTTGCTAAACAGATAAACTATATTTAATTTGCCCTATACGACTATATCTACCAAACTTCAAATGGAAGTTTACCCATGGTGTTTCTATTTCTCCATACCCCTTAGTAACACTAACTGTCTTTTATTTGGAACATATACTTCAGGTCTGAGAATTGTAGCAACAACTTTAAGATTTCTCACCATAACTTTCACCATGCAAACAGTATGTGTACCTTGCTTGTAGGGATAAGAGGAAACCCCTCCGAATAATATTCTCAAGAAACAGAATGGCCAAATGTTAGCAATGGCAAGGTATAAACTATTTAGTTCCTCCAGATAACTAAAATATTTATACTTCATCAAGAGTTACTCTTCTATATGAAGAAAATCAAAACTCAAAATACTTCTAATCTAAATTTTAAAATTATAATTTCTCATTGTTTCCAAAGTAGTACGTCCAAATAGTTTACTATATAGTACCACAAGATTTAAAAAGAAAAATGGCAGCCCATATCCCAACCTTTGAGATTCCCCGTCAAAATTATTTCTAGTGTTAATCTCTTTATCTCTAAATAATATAATTATATTCTTAATTTTTATTTGTATGTTATAGACAATCTATTACTTTCCTATCACAAAAGATAAAGACTTAGCTCTCTTATAAACCCACTTTCCTTCCTTTCATCCTCCCAATATTCAGCCAGCTAGTACATTTTTAATACATTTCCTTCCTTAAGTAACAATGTATCCTTCCTACAGTTAATACTGCCACTTTCACCCCATTCCAAGCCTCTACAACGTGTCTGAATATATTTCACACCCTTCAGATGAAGCATCCTGTCAATTCTAATTCTTCCTTCTGAACATATCCATTTCTGAAGTTTTTCATCTTCCTGCCCAACTAAGGGGACTGGTTACTCTTTAGACCAATGCACGGCTTTGTCAATTCTTGACCTTTCTCACCTCATTATCATCATCTATTTCCTGAATCCTCTGTCTTCCTCTTTCCTTCTCAGTTTCTCCTCATTTGGATGTAGCACATCCTCCAAAAGATTCCTGAGAAAGCAATAATGGAAGGTAAAATTTGAGGATCAGTTGTCTAAAAATGTCTTTTTCCTGCTCTCACATCTAATTAATAGTTTGACTAGATATAGAATTACAAGTTAAAAGTGATTTTCCCTCAGAATTTTAAAGCCACATCTGCCAGCTTTGAATGTAGCTATAAAAAAAAAAAAAAAAGTCAGATACTAGTCTCATTCTTAAGCCAAGGTGTAAGGTCTATATTTTCTAACTATAAGCTTCTACTATGTATATATTGCTGATAGTCTAAAATCTTCCAGTTATAGACCTTGATATAGATCTGCTTTACATTTTTTATGGGCACCCAGCAAACTCTCTCAAACTAGAAACTAATGTCCTTCAATTCTGAAAGTTTTTATAATATAATTTTATGACCATTCCTTCCTTATAATTTTCTTTGCTCTCTCCTATTTTCTGGAACTATTAATCAGATTTGGGGCTTGTTATATTATTTGTCTGATTTTATGTTTTCTCTCCATTTTCCATTTATTTCATTTTTTTGCTCTATTTTCAGGAAAATTTCAATCCTCTTATTAAAGTTATTTCATCAGTATTATAAGAATGTTTATTCTCTAATTATTCTTTTTTTTTATCATCCTGTCATGTTTCATGGAAGTACTACCTTTCCTATCTCTCTGAGTACATTAATTATAATTTATTTTTACTTCAGCTATTGTCTTTCAATTCTTGAGCCAGTTCTGGAGCATGAACTGACTTGTTTTCTCCTTGGCATAACACTCTCCAAGCATCTTAGCTTTCTCAGTTCTACTAATTCTTCCATCCCCTTTATATATTCCAAAAATTCTATCTCTTTCCTATGTTGCTTCCTCTTCCTTATGCTTAATACATTTCTTTTAGTCCTTTATTTTTTAGTCTACTATTTATAATTTTAGTTCCTTACTAGGAGGAAACAAGGAAAAATGTGTTCAATCACCAGGTGTCACTGGAAGTCGTTTGTTAAAGTTTCCAAAGATGGTAATCCTATAGGTGTAGTTATGCTATTCACAGGGTCATAAAATCATAGGATTTTTACTGATAAAAGGTTTTCAGAGATCATCTGATTCAACCCTCTATTAGAGGTGAGAAAATGGAAACTCAAAAAAGTTAAGTAGTTTGTACAAGGTTATTTAACTAGCAATTCATATGGCTAATACTTGAACTTGCCTTCATTTCCATCCTGACTCCTCACATAAAGAACTCCTTAAAGTAGCTGCTCCCTGAGGACTCCCAGACACATCGTAAGGTTAAAACATTTAACCAAAACCATAAGCTTCTGGGTAGCAGAAATGGGGAAAGCTGTCATTAAGGAAAATCTGGCAAACAATGATTATAAGAATAAAGACCAGATTCTAAACTTTCTATTTTCCATTAGAATTCCCTAATTAATACTCTCCCATGAAATTCACTCTCCTTAGCCTGCTTCAGCATGGCAGACTTATCACAATTTTTACTCTTTCAGGTCACCGGTTCACACCACAGTTTCTCAAAGTAAAGTAAATTTATGTTGGAAGTTCAACTAAATTATATCCTTCCTTATCTCCCGCCCTCACCTTCTCCCTGACCTCAGAATGGCCAGCAACCTGTGTCTCCTAAAATAATCCTTTCCTCCATGAACAGCACTACTCAGGTCCTCAAACAAAAATCTTAAGAGTCACCCTAAACTTCTCTTTTTCCTTAATGGCACCCAACTCCCATCTAGGCAGTCCCCAAATTCCACCTTCTAAAAATCAATGCCACTTACTAAAAATCTCTAGAATCCATCCTTCTTGATGTTCCTCACAGCTTCATAGCTACTGTTTCAGTTGAGGCCCACACTGTACTTCATCCTGATTACTGTTAATTGTCTGGTCTCACAGACTCTAGTCCCTTCACTTTACGTGAAATGTTTTTGTTTTTGTTTGTTTGTTTGTTTGTTTTTCTCAACAGAACTAAGTTTTCATTTCCTCACTTAAAACCCTTTAGTGGATCCTACCTCATTTCTAGCTCCTTAGCATGGCATATATATGATGAAGATATTTCACAGTAGGCACCTGCATGTCTTTCCACCTTCACCTCCTATGGCTCCTAATCTTGCATTTTATAGAACTAGAAACCAGGCGGAAGCCAAAAGACTTCTGTTGGGTTTTCTATTCACACTGGATTTTCACTACGAAATGTCAATTTTCCTTTCCCATCTCCTCTCCCAAATAAAGAAGGAATCAGATGAAAGGAAAGAGGGTGATATGATTAAAAATCAGTATTAAATCTATAAAAAGTATTTGATAAAGTTGCTTACCATAATATTTTATATTTATATTTATAATATTTTACTGTATCTTTTAGGGATTATAATCTGTTTAAAGGTATTAGCATTACATTAAATTCAGTATACAGAACACTAAAATACAAATTAAAAATCTGATCATAAGAACAATATTTAGACCCCTTGCATGTAAAATAGTTAAGGGACCAACATATTATTACAGTAAAGGCCAAATCTAAGAATGTTTTATATAAAAGCCACTAGACTATATATTTTAGTAGGCAGGGATGATGTCTTAATCATCTTTGCTTTCCCTACTGTGCCACATACAATCCCCAACATAATAGGTACCCAGTGAAAGAATGAATGAATGAATGCATGAATGAATGATTAAATAAAATTATAGATAACATCAGGCCGACAAACTCAGGTAGCAATAGCTTATCTGCAATTTGATAACCCAAATAATTCAAAGGAACTTAATATCTGATCAACTTGGTCAAATGTTATAAATATGTATTTTTTAGAAGTATGTATATATATCCAGCAGATCTTTACAAGAAACATCAATCTGATCTTTATTTGAACATCTGTTCAATCATTCAATAGATAACAAAGCAAAATTTCAATATAACAAAAAAATATACTATTTGAAAAACAAGTGAAAGAACAATGTTCTCATTGCTAATATTCTTACTTTAGATTGTCCTCTCTACATCTCTACAATACGGAGAGATAAGAACTTAGCTAGAACTTTGATCAAGTTACTGCCTTTCATATTTCATACCATTTGCAAGGATATCCAAACTTCCTTCTAAACAAAATAGAAATAGCACCACTGTATATGTACATAAGCCTAATTTTACATTTCTTCTACCATATCAACTTCATGATCCATGATATTCTGACCACTATTATTCACTAATGTCAACTTGCTTACCTACCTCAATTTTAGTGTCACAGGAAATCACTGCTAATGAGGTATTAATCCATCACCTGGGGTTTAGTAAAGCATCCCAAGTCAGTTACAGAAATACCTTAATCCACAACCTAAAATTTAAACTATCAAGGGGCTGGTCCCCAGGGAGATGAGTGAAGAACAGTGCACTCTGAACATATCCAAACTGAGGCTGACTCTTTTCTCTGCCTAGGAAGGTGCCTGGCAAGGGGTTCTGAATATCATTTTGACAGACAGGAATTTCATATGAAGAAAGAAATTCTTTTGAATTCTACCTCCTTAATAATATCTTGTATAACAGGAGGGTATAATGGGTAGATCCTCACTGCATAGAAGCCTGAATACCTAGCTTATTCTTCTATTTTCTGGGATACTGCCTAGTTTTTATAAATTCTACTACTGTCTTCATGTAAAATAACTCTATGGAAATAGTATAGCTAAAGAAAAAAAGTGGGTGAAATTTAAATCAACAAACTAAGGAATAAAAGTGTAGGTTAGAAAGAGGGATACAAGTTAACAAATGACTATACACAGAAAAGCAAGAAATATATATATGAATACACACCTGAGGGCAAAAGGCTGGGGACAGCTGAAATTGGAAGGACATATAATAATTGAAATGAAGGCACAGGAAAGACAGAGTAGAGGAGAAATTTGAATACTATTCATGGGTAAAAAAATGTATGTTGTATGAGCTGAGGTAATCCCAATGTTAGGTTGAGCCATGAAGTAGAAAAACAATATTTATTTTTCTACTTCCATTGCACCCTTGCAATGGGCTACAATATGAAAAGCAAATAGACCTAATTCCATAATAGCCATTGAAAGTGACCAACAGTGCTATTTGTACTATTTTAAAACACAAAAGGGTACTTAATAACTTTAGATTATACCACTTAAAATTTTTTCAACTTTGGAAAATGTCTTAAATTCCACGTTGCTTCCACTGTTAATACATAAATCATTAACGGAAGGTGAATTATATAACTTAATTTGAATAACAATAATAATAATAATAAATGGTTGATAATGTATTCACTCTAATGGCACTGGAATCACTATAACATCCAAACCAAGGGGGAAACCATCAGCGGTGTTGGTGTTGTCTCTGACCCTGAAGTACGAGCAAAGTACAAGCTTCTTTCCTATAAGGAGCACATTCTTAGGTAGAAAAACAGGATGTGAAATGATATGAAAATGTGTGTGCCGACAGTCAGAAAGAAAGCAGGTAAAAGCTTAATTCTCCTCTAAAAAGCAATTTCTAAATGTGGATTCAATAATGAAAACCTATAACCTACCAGTTAGCAGAAGCATTTAGGAATTGAGGGCATAGAGTGGAGTGCAACTGTTGCAGTCAGTATTTGACTACCACACAACTACTCGAGTTTAACTAATAGGTTTTTTTGTCACTCTTTTTTTCTTTTTTTCCTTTTCCTCTGTTTGCTATTTACAATTGTGAGAGGACTGCAATCATGAAGTTTAGCGTTCATTTCAGTGAAATGAAATGGGCTAGATCTAGGCTCCACAGGGGGAGGAGGTACTGTGTACGCATTCCACACCACTCCACCAATACACGATAAACTCTCCATTTGATGGTCTTCAGCTGAGACTACACCTAGCCCTTTCACCATAGTTTCAGATCTTAGCATCTCCTGAGAACAGACAGATATAGTCTAATTTCCTCTTCCCATAAATCCTGAAAAAAAGGATGCAATGGAAGTAGGAAATGAATAGTTTTGCTGATAACCCAAACAGAATTATTATGTCTTGCTACTAAAATACTCCAATCACTGGCAGGAGTGATCCAGAAATTATGTGTTTAATATAAATATACATGACCTACAGGAGACAATCTCAGATGATGATGATGAAGATAGACAACTTTTTTAGTACTTGTGACCAACATTGTTCTGGGTGTTATGCATGTACTATTCATTTAATCCGCACACACACCAAAAAATCCTTGTTAGGTAAAATTATTTTTATCTTCATTTTACATAGGACACTGAGACATAGAAAGAAGTCAGTTAAAGCAATTTTAACATATTTAGTTTTTTTAAAGGTAAAACATAAAACTTTACACCTGTAAAGTTCAAACCTTTCGATGAAGGACCAAGGGCTGTCACTGACTCCTGGTCTGCTAAGTCACATTATTCTTCTTGCTTAAACTGTACCACATCATATCATCTATTTAAAGTCAGTGAGAGTTTAAAGGTTTGGGATTACTTAAAGTCTGTGAGAGATTAAAGGGACTTGCAAAGCAAATTCAGTGCAAGATCCTTCCAGATTTTTTACCTTTGTCCCCTACCCCAACCTGGGCAATCTTACACAGTTACTTACACACCTATTTAGATTGTAATCTGTTTTAGTGATTCAACTTTAAAAAGTCTTTCCAAAGCATCTAACTTAGGTTTCATAAAATCAACAACACTTTATACTTGTTTTACTATTTCATCAGTTTGCATAATTAAATTACAACTGCACATTCAACAGGCATAAAAAATTTGGAAACAAACACAAATGACTCTAGGTAAGCATACCAGCAAGTAAACAAGATAAACAAAATACATCATTTTTCAGAGAGTATCTTATTCGCTTGAAGCAGGATTGGCTAAGATGGCTTCTATTATATTCATATCTTTCCTAACTGCAAACAATACTATTTAATAGGTATATGGGTATATTCGGTTTCTGGCAGAATGGATTTACAATTGAAAAATACATTTAAATCTGATAGAGGGGTTCACAATAACACCAAAATTCTATACTAGAAAGGTAACACATTCCTTCTTATCTTTCTTAATTAGAAATCCTAGGAGACTCCTTCACTGATAAAACTAGGGTGACAAATTGTATCCCAAATTCAATTAAGTACAAGGAAGCCCCTTCCCAAAGCATGAACATACACACTTACACACACAAAAACTTTTAAATAATCAATGAAGAAATTTAGGTTTAAGAAAGAACCTTTCTCCCTACTAGAGGAAAAATTCTGAATTTAAAGTTCAGGTTCAGCCAGCTACCACTTACTTAAATGATGTGGGTTAAGTCATTTCACCTCCCTGAGCTGCAGTACCTCTATCTGCAAAAGGAGATCCACCACCACACATCTATGGTCAGAATTATATAAAATAAAATATATGAAAACATTCTGCAGACTATCAATCATCACATACATATAAATTACTACTACTTGAAATCCTAGTTTGTATTTTGGACACAGAACTTCAGAGTCAGGGGAGGTCATTTCACAAATGACGAGGCTGAGAGCCAAAAACCTAAATTACTTTCCTACTTACAGTGGCATGGATGACAGAGCAGAAATAGAGAATTCTTGATTAACCAGGAAAAGAATATCACAGTCATGGGAGTGGGATCAATTGGAGATTGAAGGAAACCAAAGTGCCCAGAATGAACTAATGCTGCAGTGTAGACTGTGAACAGAGATAAATATTTAAAGGCTGAGCAGTTTCATACAATAAGTCCTGGCAGTGACTTTGGTGAAGATATTAGGAAAGAGACAGATTAACAGCAACAACAAAAGTTGAACTCTACCAAATACATTATTATTTCATCTTATATAACAAAATTTTGATGGCTTGTCAAACTAAAGAAAACAGGGAATTTAGGATAATTCTCTTATTTATGTTAGTCCTTTCTACTGGTCAGAATAATTAACCATAGGTTAGGAAGTTAAGACAACAGTAGGATGGACGTCAGTGAAGTTCAAGTACTTTAATTGGACTGCTCCGGGTACAGTTTGTTTCCCTTTTTCTCTGGCCATTAATCCAGCAGAGGAAAGTGATCTAACACAGCACCATGGCACGAAGGGATGGACCCTAGAGCCTGTCTCTCTATGATGACTGTTCTTGTGCATCCAGACTGCCTATTGAAACTAACAATGCCTGCTGCTGCTGCTGAAGAGGATCATCCAAACTCTGAAAATGAAACACATCACACAAAGGGATGAAAGAATTCTTATTCCACAGGGCTTAGCTTGCAGCTGGTCATGCATGCCAGAGGGATGTGCCATGAGGATGAGAAAGAAGCTTCCAAAGAGAATGGCTGGGGCAGCCAGTTGAACATTTTGAAATACTTAGGGAACTATTCTTTTGAAACTTAGGCAAATAACTAGACTTTTTAATAGCTGAACTTCAGAGTCAGGATTTTTTAATCTCTGCAATTCACTTAGGTGTGAATATTCTTGCAAGCAAAAGAAACTTAGTTTTCTAATTGCTTATACATTTGGGGGGTTCCCCACTCATTGTAAGAGATCATACTACATATTGTTTTCCCTCTCTGGGCTATAGCTCCATGTTACTTTGGAGTTTAACACTGCAGGAATAGGTGTTGGGTTTTTCTGCAAGTGATGCAAGTATACTGAATAATATGCTTGTTATACAAAATAGCACAGTGGTTAAGACCATGGACATTGAGGTCATATCAGTGGTGACGATGATGCAGCACTCATTACACGGTATCAGGTCCCATGGGCTCTAACAGAGTAACTTTACCCACAAAAGGTATTGCAAATAGAGTTAAAAGTTTTAAGAAAACTTCCCTGTGGCCACCATTGCTCCTGGCCTCTCAACTGGCCTTAGCAAGGCATAATGCTGTTTTTCAGGTGCCCTGGCCATCACTGTCTAACAGAGTGCCAAAAGCAATAACTATGCTTTGGAAGTTTCAACAAGCCACCGTGAAGCATTAGCCTTCTCATTCTCTGATAAATTTACACTGTTAAAAACACAAACATCTGCCCTTCCTTCTTGGCCCTTTTCCACTCCTGTTCCAAAAAGCTCATCTTCCTCTGTTTATTGGATAAAAGTGAGAAACGCCTTTCATCAGACATAGCAGTACACAAACCAGACTTCAATCCATTTTCACCTATTATACCACTAATTCCAAATAATTCCACTATAACTAGATGTGTAGCCTTATGAAAGTTACTCAATCTAATTTAGCCTTTGATTCTTCATTGATAAAATGTAAATAATATCTGCCTTATGAGATTTTTTGTGAAGAATAAGATAATATTTACCTCATAGTTCAGTTACCAGCACAAAGGGTGATGCAATAAATAATAGTCATTGTCTTTGCCATTCTCTATAACAGGAGTAAGAAATAGTTCACATCAGAAACTGAAATGAGAAATGGAATCTAATATTAAAAATATTCCCCTACCTTTTCAGGATGCTATTGTTGATTTGAACAGTGTGTCATTTTTTCCTAGGTTAGATCATCCTTCTTAAGAAGCATTACTTCCTAGGAGGATTATGCCAAAGTGAATAGAACTCATTGGAAGAACGATTTCACATATTCAACCCATTAGTTCTAACTAATGTCCACATATTCAACCCATTAGTTCTAACTAATGTCCTTCAGACCACTGTTAACATGTTCTTGTTACAACTGTCTTAACTTTTCAAAAAAGTACTATTATACTGTATACATAAATGTTGGCACTGGGAGGTTTCCATAATTGTTTTAATGTTTCTTGTTCTCCCCCACTTCTACCACTGCTTCCACTCTCTCATTAGCTCTTCTAACTTCTCTCAAAAAGAGAAGACATTTGGATGAGAAGTGGTATTAAAAAATCAAGGTTAAAATATTTTTGAGAAAAATTAATTCCCACTCTAAGTCATTCTACAGGTATTATCCCACTCAACTGCATAAAATGAACTTTTAGCCCTGAGTTCATCACCAACAACATATTCTAAAGACGAGAAGAAGCAATCTTTCAGAAAAAGAAAACTAACAGGAAAGATATTTCATTCCAAAGAAAAGGGATCATGGGTGCCTGGGTGGCTCAGTCAGTTAAGCATCTGCCTTTGGCTCAGGTCATGATGCCAGGGTCCTGGGATCAAGTCCTGCATCAGGTTCCCTGCTCCACAGGGAGTCTGCTTCTCCCTCTGCCCCTCCCCCCACTTGTTCTCTCACTCTCTCTCTCAAATAAATAAAATCCTTTTTAAAAAAGGGATTATAATGAGGAAAATGTATATAGAGACAATGATATTTATAGTATAACAGAAAATTAGCCCTACATAAGAAAATAAAATCCATAATCCATTTTTCCCTTAAGAATTATAAAATATCTTAAATTCAGGCTCTAGTCTAGTAAAAAACTAAAACAGAATTTACATAAACCCTTACCATTAATTACATTATGTCTTTACACTGTGAAATTTTGTTCACAAATTTTTACACTAAAATCCTTTAACTAGGTGCCAAAGAAGACAAAATAACCTAGTATTTCATTTTAAAGGAATTGATCAACAATTTGTGAAAACAAGTCATCATTCTCCTCACCATTCCTTTTAGCAGCACCCATCCGAACAGTCCCCAGATCCTGCCAATACTCTTTCTCTTCCCACTGTTATTGCTTAAAATCCTAAGTAATCTAATTACTTTCAACCTCTAACGTTTTCATCCATCTTTATCCTTCTAGAGTTATCTTATATTAAAACAACAACAACAACAACAACAACAACAACATAAAGGCTCAAGGAATTTACCTCACAAATCCTGAGTGATTTAGTACTGAATAAAATCTGAATTCTAGTGTTGTATTCAAAGTATTTCACAGTATGGCACAAAACTACAAATCGTAGTAATTAAATTGAAAGTAAAAGATACCCATTAACTGCCTGCTATGTGCCAGACTCCGAAGAGTAGTGGGTTGGTAGCAGAGATAAAGATGAACCAGATTTAGTGCCTGTGCTCAAAGAGCCAGCACAAATGAAGATACAGATAAGCTAGCTAAAAATTGTAATGCAGTGTATTAAGTACAGAACAAGGTAACCAGCTACTGGGTGCTAATACAATTAGACGATAGGTTCCAAACTCAAAGAGGAGAAAAGTGAAAATAATATGTTGGTCATCTGCTTCTCAAAATGATAAAGTAACAGAAACAGGACTTAGTCTCCTGCCTCAAACTACTAAAAACTAGACAAAATAATGGTTTACAGACATTGGACAACAGGCATCACATGCCATGGTCAGCCCCACAACTGCTGTAACTTACTGCCTAGAGAGAGTTACCAGACTACATCTCAGATGGAGAGAACATGAACAGAGCCTGCTTTGCCCAGGGCCACACTGTTAACAAGTGGGGCTGGGCTTCAGAAATGAGTCTTTCTGATTGCAAAGTCCCAGAAGTTTTATTTTTTTACTTCTCTACCACTTTTAAATCTTTGCTTAGACCATTTGCTCAACCTAGAAATCAACTCACCCATACCCATGCATTCTTCCCTGCCCTATAGAAATTATGCTTCAAGGTTTTAGTTTACCTCATCTAATAAAGCTCCTCTAATTTCATTCTCCCAGCCATAGTGAATATTACTACTATCATCTTCTACAATACTGCATTACTTTGTTTTTATTGTTTTACAGCATTAATTTTATTCTGTTCTACATAATAATATTAACGTTAACCAACATTTATTGAGAGCTTTTGTTATTGCTCTAAATTCTGTGCCTGTACCCAATCATTGAATCTTCAGGACAATCCTAAACAGTAAGTACTATTTTCAGTCTCTTTTTGTAGGTAAAGAAACTGAAACACAGATAGGCTAAATAACTCGCCTAAAGTTACACAACTAGTATCAGAGCAGGGATTCAAACCAAATAATCTGGCTCCAAAATCCTTGCACATAATCTCCTTTCCTGTCTGAACAGCCTACTAGACTTCTTGAATAGAGACAGTTCATGTAACTAATCTTGCTACTTGTATATCTCATCCTACCCAGAACAATGTTTTATACTGAATACATACTCTATGCTATTTTCCGTATGAATGAATGAACAAAGGAGTTCTATGGGGCTGTGGAGGAGTAATTATACTGAGTGCTAAGCCAGAACTTCAGAAAACTCTAACCTGTAGACAAAATGTACCTATAATTCTTCGACAGAAATCATTCTTCATCCTTGCAGCTCCTCAGAAATTTCATCCACAAGCAATGCAGGCTTTCGTATCCTCCAGCTATGGAGTTCTTACTTCCACCTTAGCTAATTTCAATATTGAAAAATTGTATAAAATATATTATTTTATGTTTATTTTTTAATGGCCATTATGAGACACGTTTCCTACATTTATTCTAACCATAGAACAACACTCCTAGTAGGATTATATCTAGTTGCAAAATATGCATGTGGGGGTGAGAGTGAAAAGTCAGCCAACGTAATAATAAAATAAAAATAACAAAAACAGCTACCATATTCAAACACTTAACATGAGCCAGGCACCTGCCTTAACATCATTATTAACAGCATTATAACGCCCATGTGTTATCTCATTTAACACTCAAAACAGCCATGAGGTAGGAGTAAAATGAGCCCTGAAATTCTGGCATTTTCATTTCTTAGCAATAGATTGTGGCAGCTGAATTAAGAGTCTATTTGCTAAGTTAGTCCATTTTGTTAAATTATAGATGTTGAGAAGTCATGGATGAACTACATTTTTATCAATTATTGTTTTTTCATCAACTTCATGACAAGTGTTATATAATGGACCAGCAAACACTATTATTCTGCTTACATCAATAATATATGTTCCATATTTATTCCACAAACGTTCATTCACAAGTTAGTTCACTGTTTACTAAGTAATGTTACCAGATTTTTGAGGTAGAACATAATGGTTACAGGACTTTAAATTAGATGCTCACATCCACTTACGTAATTAATAAGTCCTAGAATCAATGTACTCCATGAATTGGTCTGAATAATCACTCTAGATGATCAAGAAGTTCCCTCCACTTACTCTCCAGGGCTAAGGAGTCACGCATACAATAATCATAATTAAAGAAGAAGTAATGGAAATACACATGCACAGCTATGAAATACCTTAACCTCAGAATTGAGTACCTACTACATGTTGGGCAAAATATTAGGTGCTTTACTATATGATCTCATTTAGTCTCCATCAGTCTGGGGGTTTGGGATTTTCTTGTCTGTGCTCTATAGAGAGTAAAATGGCTCAGAATAATTTGTCCATAGTCTCATAGATACTGTTCTAGAAGCAGGGCTCAAATCCACCTCAGGCTACTATAAATAATAAGAGAATTTTGCAAAGAGGGAGTTTGCAAAATTAACATACAAAAATCAATAGCCTTCCTATACAGAAACAAAAAGCCACTTAGAAAATATTATGGAAGAGAAGATTCTGTTTAGGATACCAAGTCTATAAAAAAAAATTAATAACCAGTTAAATAAACAAATAAATAGAACACCAAAGAACAAACTTAGGAACAAATGTTTAAGACCTCTATAAGGAGAAAAAGTATAACACTTTTGAAAGATACAAAAGTTACTGAACAAATGGAAAGAAGAAGCAGGTTCTTGAATAAGAGGACTCAACCCCATAAAGACATTAATTGTCCTTATGTTAATTCATGAATTTATCATAATTCCAATAAAAATACCATCAAGATTTTTCCCCCCCTCAAGGCCTACTACTTGATTATGAAGTTCATCTGGAATAACAAGAAAGCAAGAAAGTCAGCAAAGCCCTGAAAAAGAAGTGTGCTGGTGGGGGTGAGGGGGGAGGCTAATACTTCAGATATTAACACATAATCTAAAATCTCTATAATTAAAATAATGCAATCATGGCATATGAATGGACAGACCCATGGCACAGAATAGAAAATCTAAAAACATGTATGACTGCATAGGAAAATTTCCAATAGGAAACCATGCAAGTACCGGAAGAAAGCTTCGATGGATTCCTTTACAAACTACAAGTGGGAAAAACTTGCAGTAAAATTATGTCTCAATGACATAAGTCCCAACAAATTCAAGTAAATATTATTAATGGCAAATGCCTCTCTCGGTCAGATGATCATCATTCTTGTGGACTGTATGGAAAGCAAAATCCACCATACCTCTGGGAATCACAGAAATTGCAGAATCGTTCAGTACAATAAATGCTAATACCTTCTCTTACTTCATCATCATTTTTAAACCCCAGCAGAGATTGTATTAATATAACCAAAACCTGGGAAAACCTAAACCACATCTGTTGGATTTAGTTAGAAATAAAGTGTGAGGGGTGCCTGGGTGGCACAGCGGTTGAGCGTCTGCCTTCGGCTCAGGGCGTGATCCCGGCGTTACGGGATCGAGCCCCACATCAGGCTCCTCCGCTATGAGCCTGCTTCTTCCTCTCCCACTCCCCCTGCTTGTGTTCCCTCTCTCGCTGGCTGTCTCTATCTCTCTCGAATAAATAAAATCTTTAAAAAAAAAAAGAGAGAAATAAAGTGTGATACCTCATATCCCAATTCATATCCAAGACTTTCTGGATTTCAGCACTATACTTAACTTTTAAAAGGGATTACATCCTGAATATCTTAACCCACTATTTATATGAACAAATGTATAAGTAATTTCTATGTGGTACAGGGTAAGGGCCCTTAATAGATATTTAGATTTATCCTATAATTTAAAAAAATAATAATGCAAATGTAGGCCAAAGCTCTGTAAACAATATCTTCAAAAAATTTGTTGTGGAGAAGGACCCCTGGTGTCCAGCTGGATTCCAGCCAGCCTATAGTGTGGCTGTTGACTGCATAGCATTTGAGTCCATGATGAGACAGCATCTTTGCTTACTTTGGGATATTTTACTTCACTATCAAAGAAGTGAAGCCTCTAAAATTTGTAAAGATGGTGTTTAGGAAGAAATATCTTGGTTGTTTTTTCCCAATAAACATTTCAAGAAGCATAAGACAAATTCTTGGGACACCAAATACGCCATGACTGACTGGTAGGAATGTATCTCAGACACAATAGTTACAGTGTCTGATTGGTATCTCCAGAATATATAGGTAACACCTACATTTATAAAAATGAGTTCTATCTCCACAACTAGCTTCTGAAAAAGCTTTTTAAAAAACAACATAAAAAATGGTACACTGGCAAAAGACACGATCACAGCCTTGCTGTACACTAACATTGCCTTGCAAATGAAAACCTGCAGTATTCCTTATGATCAGGGTTTCACCCATTTATTTGGTTAATCATTCAAATGGCTAAACAGACCTCTAATTTGAAAATAAAAACCAATTGATGCAATCACAAACAAGTTCTAAAATTGCGGTTTATAAAAATTGAAATCTTGTTCTAAGCCAAAACACACAAACAGTTACCTTTTCCTAATCAGAGCATTCATTTCTCCTCATTATGATCTCACAAGCACATTAAAATCTTATTAACATTAATTACTTCTGAGCGCCTATGCATGAGCAGTGACAGTCGTGAGCGTGCGCGTGTCTGGATCATATCTACATTTATATACCTTGCTGCACTTTGCTTATAAAACATGTGAAAATATTTCTGCTAACACCAATTAGCTAATTTCACACACACAGATAGTAAACTGCTGTCTCACTGCAGAGCCTACCAGAGACCCGTAAACATATGGACAAACGGACAAGAAAGAAAACAGAAACACCTCTTGAATGTGAGAAATAAAACACCTTATACTTGAGCCTTAATTCTTGAGGTACAAACAAGTTGAAAGAATAAAAACAACAAAAAAATTTAAAATAATTTAAAAATTTACAAACAAAGCATCCTATTTTCTACCCAGATGGAGTCAATGATAAAAATGATAGACACAAAGAAAAACTGGCAAGCAAAAAGCAGCTGACACAGGAGAGATAGAAAGAGACAGATAAACAAAGAGACGGAAGTGAAAGTGTCCTTCTTTACATGTGTACACATGCACACACACACTAACACATCTGCTCCACTTAATTATACTTAATTTGAACAAAAACAATATAAACTTTACATTGACCATAAGGTAAGAATAATAGCACACCACACCTCAAAATCAAACAGGTCTATCTATACAAGCAAATAAAATTCCTGCTCAACCCAAATGATTTATGAATCCTACTTATACCAAGAATGTCATATATAGGAGCCATTCATCCCTACAACAGAAACTCAGTGTAAGTGCAGAAAAGTAGGCAATTATAGCCACAAAACCACATGTAATCCTTATCTCTTTTCTTCACTCTCTCCTCTCAACATGCAACTATTTTACCATTCACACACACATTCCACCAAATTGTCCTTCTTTCCCCCATCTGTCCTTTAGTAAAAATTTTCATAAAGAATTAACCATTGATCATTACAGCCACACTTTCTTGTGGATCCATGTGTCTATCTTCTATTTATATAAACAGCCTACAGTTTATATAAATCCAAAGACCTATGAAATACCATTGTATCTATATCCACACATTCTATCCTGAGTCTTTCTGCCATCTTTAATTTCTTTGTTACTACTGACCACTATTTTCCCAAAGAAAATATTCCCAAATTCCTATGGACAACAGCAGGCATCAGCCAAAAAAAAAAAAAAAAATTCATGTTTAATTCCATAATGACTTTTTCAGTCATCAAAAAACATTTAATTTCATTGGGTCACAATACCTATGTTTGCGGGAAAAGAGAAATAATATAACTTAATCCTAAGAGTATTTTAACAATTGATTATACACATTAAATGATTTTTTAGAATGTTTCACTAAGAATGAAATATAGAGAGAATAGGAGACGTTCAACCATCCAGCATAATTAATGTTTAAGTCGATTTAAGCACTTATAACTCGTTCTAAAATTCCAAAGTTCTACCTATTGTCTAGCAGCTTCATTGGTCTATTATGGGGGCCAATGACATATAGCAATACAAGTGTGCACTCTACAGGTACGCTATGTAACAAAAGTCTAAGTGCATATTAGAGAAGAAATGGTAGAGAGTAGATTTTTGAATCTTTATGAAATTGTATTTAAAATATATGACATTGGTATCAATATAAAGTTGAAATGGTAGCCAAGAATACAAAATTTTATTTTAATTTAATGTTTTATTTATTTTAATTTAATGTTATTCAACATGCTCATAACTCAAAACAAAATTTAGTGGACATTCTGTAGGAAACTTAAAACATGCTAATATAAACATCATTAGCAAGTGAAGTGTTAAAAGTTTTTTTTTAAATAAACTAGAGGATAATAAAATAGGGCTGAATACAGTAAAATGGTATTTAAAGATGAACAAGAGTTATTTCAAGTAATTACAAACTTGCCACAATTAAAAATAAAATAAATTATCATCCCTATGAAGTTTACATAGACTTTACATATGTCAACAGCTATTGTTATAGTACTATTTATGACTTGCAAATATTCTGCCTTACCAGATTTATCAAACGGAATCAAGTGTGCCCTTTACAAGAAAGTCTAGAGAACTGAGAAAACAAAAAATTGAAACCTAAAAATCTAGTGGTTACCTATCAGAACACAAGAGAACTCTATGTTTTAAAAGTACATTCATTTTTAATTAATAAACACTTAAATATTTGTTAATAGGTCACTGATAGCTTAACAGATTCTGGGAATCAAAAATTAAAGTATTAGCAATCACTGCCAAATGAAGATCAATTTGATTTTATTTTTAAATCTCTAAATTTAAAGATCACTAGAAAAATATGAGCTATATCCAAAAAAAAAATCAATTCACATTGACATTCTCAAGAAAATATTGCATTAGGATTGACCCCTAATGATCAGAAAAGTATGGATAAAGAGGAGGCAGCAAAGAAATAATTTTGGGTAGACACCAAAAAACCCCACAATGCTATATTATCAGTCTGCATGTTGCAGGTAGCTTTACAATGATTAACTGACATATGACCATGACAGAACTAGCAAAAAGTGCAAAAATAGGTTGAGACTTAGGACCCACCTTCCCTCTCATAAATATCATATCACAAACTACAGAGATTAGGTGGCCAAATTTCAACATCAAAGGTATACTTGGCATTTGAACCAGATCTAAGAATTATGGCCTTTGTTTTCCAGTTAAAGCTAATAAGCTGAGATTCACTTAACTCTTTCCTGTTGGTTTTATTTTTTTTTTCTTGAGCTTCTCAAGGATTACTGAAATTGAAGACTACATATGAAAAAGATAGTTCATCATTTCCAAAAAAGATATTCATCCAGATTGCCCTCCAATCCGTGAAATCTGAGATGCCTAAGGAGTCTTCTTTGTGAAAGCCTTACAAATATATCCAAAGATGGTGAGTCCCATATGGCTCTGATAAATGAAACCCGTTATTGTGAATTTCAAGCTCTTCTTTAAAACAAAACACTACTGGGTGAATTTGGTGCTCATGAAATAAAGCACTAATTGCGTGGCCTAACAACACTCTGAATCCTCTCCCTAGCAGACATTTTAAGTTGTGCCAAATTGGTTTTGGGATGTGAACAAATATCCTGGAGCCAGACTCTCACATGCACGCACTACTCCCTGGAAGTAAGTTGGACACTCTTGGAAATTGCATTAACTCTTTCAGGCCACCAGGGAACCTAACTCTCACTAAATGAAAGGCCTCTTTTAAGAGGAAAACAAGTCATTCAGTCTAAAAGTTAAACCCAAGAATGGTGAAATAGCAAAAATTGATTTGGGGCCATTTTGACACTAACATATCCATAGATATTAGATAGCCCCTACACCCCAATGGATGCTTATTCAAATGTATCCAGAAAATCTTATTCTTCTTTTCCTATGTGTGCATAATTTCCAAGACATTAATAAGAGTTGTGTGCATTCAGGAGAGGAGAATTCATTTTAAGCTTAATATGCCACATTTGCCTCAGGCACAGTGATAAGAAACTTTTGTTTCTTTGGTAACCACTTTCACCTTATTAGAACAGAAAACTTCTTGACTTTGTGTCTCACAACATGAAATATAATTTCCACACTATAATTTTTTCTATAGTCTTTCCATCCTGGTTCAGAAGGATGACTACAAATCTGGAACTGCATATTTAAATGGCAATTAATCTATTCCCATCTCCCTCTCACTCAAATTTAGGAATTAATAAAAACAATTTTTAAAAAAAATTAAAAGCACCTACATGTAAAAAAAATATTTATAACTACCAGCTTTCTCCTTTCTTTCTTTCTTTCTTTCTTTCTTTCTTTCTTTCTTTCTTTTTCTTTTTTTTTCTACTTTTAATTTGTTTAGAAGCAAAATAATTTAAGAACAAGTTATTATATTTTTAAGGAATTTTAATTAAGCATTTTATTTGCAGTATGCTGAAAACAGCATTTCCCCTTTTAGCTCACTGATAAATATCCTGGGTTATATGTGCTCTAAAGATTATCCAAACTCCACTAAGTATAATTTTACACTTCTAGTCACTGTCATTCTGTGGCTGCCACTCTCCCCTTTCACCTAAAGACTTAGTAAAGATACAGATAAAAGAAAAATTACTTTTGGGGGGGTAGAAAATAACTAAATGTCTATGAAGAAGGGTTTTTTTTAACCACTTCTAGTTTAAGCCTTCTGTGATATATTTCCTAGAGAACCATATTCAATTTCCTGCCAATTGGTGTGAATTTAAGACTATTTCCAAAAGCCTATGTTCCATTTCTAACAAAGCTTTATATTCTAACAATTAGCCTGTGTGTGCTGCTGCCAAAGACTCTTATTACTAAGATATAAACAACAACAACCACCTTATCAGACCCTAAAAGGAAATAAGCTGCTATTTACAAGTAGATAGGACACATTTGGTGAATCAAATGTGTAGCTGCTTCTGACCTCGATTACTTCAAACTGCAATTCTTAGAATAAAACCCAAGTCTGCGGATGTGTCAACATAAGGACATATACCTTACTTACCCTGGGGTATTGGTATTCTGAATAACTCCTAAATATTTCTGAATAAAGATTTACAGGACTTGTTAGTGCACTGGGCCCTGTTTGTAGCAGGTCTGATATCATGACATCATTTCTATGCTCTGTTGTATACTTGTTTAATTCATTGCAGATAACCAAATACAACTCATATTCTAGTTGAGTTTGTTTGGAATCTAGAACCATATTAATGGCATTAAAAGGCAGTTGGTAATACTCAACAGGCACCTCAACATCAAAAAACTTTTATCTATTTTTAAAGCAAATATTTATTTTATCAGTGAGAAATTGACTCAGTACATACCCACTATATCAGCAAAGTAGTACTAGGGCCAAGAAGCAATTTTCCCATGGGGTCCAAACAGAGGAGATATTTGGGGCAGTTATAAACCCTATATGGAAGACTAAGGTTGTGATTCATATTTCTACTCAGGTCCCCTTTTCCACCCTAAATTCATATATTAACATCAATTTAGAAGAAAAAGCATTAAAATGTAGCATATGTTCATTTAAATCCTATGATAAATTGTAATTAGGACTTACAAAATAATGCCTTTCTTTAGTAGTATCCTTATATTTCTTTTTTTATTAAGTTTTTTTATTTTAATTCATTATAATATACAGTGTTACATTAGTTTCAAGGGTACACTATAGCGATTCAACAATTCTATACATTACTCAGTGCTCATCATGATAGGTGTACTTGTATGCTTAGATTTCTTTCTCTTTATCTTTTGTGTATTTACTATACATAAATGTATACCTCATGGTAACTCACAAAAGACAAGGGGAAAGGAATAGAAGTATACAACTAAAAATCAAGCCAAAAAGGAAGAGCAAGAGAAGAAGAAATATAAAAGAACTACAAAAATAGCTAGAAATAATTAACAAAATGGCAATAAGCACATATCTATCAATAATTACTTTAAATGTAAATGGAATAAATTCTCCAAACAAAAGACACAGAGTAGCTGAATGGATTAAAAAAACAAGACCCATCTATAGGCTGTCTACGAGAAACTCACTGTAGACATAAGGACACATACAGATGGAAAGTGAAAGGATGGAAAAAGATATTCCATGCAAATAGAAACTAAAAGAAAGCTGGAGTAGCTATACTGATATCAGACAAAATAGACTTTGAAACAAAGACTGTAGTAAGAGACAAAGAGGGGCATTACATAATGATAAAAAGGTCAATCCACCAAGAAAATATAACATTTATAAATATTTATGTACCCTACATAGAACACCTAAATATATAAAGCAAATATTAACAGACCTTAAGAGAGAAATAGACAACAATACAATAACAGTAGGGGACTTTAATACCCCACTTACATCAATGGATAGATCATTCAGATAGAGAATTAAAAAGGAAACATCAGCCATAAATGACATATAAGACCTGATGAAGTTAATGAATATTTATGGAACATCATATCCAAAGCAACAGAATACACATTCTTCTCAAGTACACATGAAACATTTTCCAAGATAGAGAATATATTAAGACACAAAACAAGTCTTAATAAAATTAAGAGGATTAAAATCCTATCAAGCATCTTTTCTGACCACAATGGTATGAAACTAGAAAGGAATTACACAAAGTAAACTAGAACATTCACAAATATCTGCAGATTAAACAACATGCTACTGAATACCCAATGGGTGATCAAAGAAGAAATCAAAAGAGAAATCAAAAAAATACCATGAGACAGCTGAAATGTAACATATGGAAATGTAACATATCAAAATTTATGGGCTACAGTAAGAGCAGTTCTAAGAGGGAAGTCATAGCCTTAATGCATACCTTAAGAAACAAGAGGAGTCTCAAATAAACAACTTAACTTTATACCTCAAGTAATTAGAAAAAAGAACAAACAAAATTAGAAGAAAAGAAGTAACCAAGATCAGAGCAGAAATAAATGAAATAGACCCTAAAAAGACAATAAAAAAGATCAATGAAACTCAAAGCTGGCTCTTTGAAAAGATAAACAAAATTGACAAACTTTTAGCTCGGCTCACCAAGAAAGAGAGGATTCAAATAAATAAAATCAGAAATGAAAGAGGAGATGTTACAACTGATACCACAGAAATACAAAAGATCATAAGAGACTACTTTTGAACAATTATACTAACAAACTGTGCAACCTATAAGAAATGGATAAATTCATAAAAACATACAACCTACCAACACTGAAGCATGATGAAATAAAAAATCTGAACAGACTCATTACTAGCAAAGAGGCCAAGTCAGTAATCAAAAACCTCCCCAGAAACAAAGTCTAAGACCAGAAAAAGTTTCACTGGTGAATTCTGTAAAACGCTCAAAGATGAATTAATGCCAATTCTCCTCAAACTCTTCCAATAATAGAAGAGGAGAGAACTCTTCCAGACTCATTTTATAAGGCCAGCATTACCTTAATACCAAAACCAGACAAGAATGGCACAAGAAAAGAAAATTATAGGTCAATATCCCTGATGAACATAGATGCAAAATTCCTCAACAAAATATTAGCAAACCAAATTCAACAATACATTAAAAGGATCATACACCATGGTCAAGGGAGATTTATTCAAGGGATTCAAGGATATTTCAACATCTGCAAATCAATGTGATATACAACTGTAACAAAAGATTAAAATCATATGATCATCTCAAAAGATACAGAAAAAGCATTTGATAAAATTCAACATTCATTTATGATAAAAACTCTCAAAGTGGGGGGCGCCTGGGTGGCACAGCGGTTAAGCGTCTGCCTTCAGCTCAGGGCATGATCCCGGCGTTGTGGGATCGAGCCCCACATCAGGCTCCTCCATTATGAGCCTGCTTCTTCCTCTCCCACTCCCCCTGCTTGTGTTCCCTCTCTCGCTGGCTGTCTCTATCTATGTCAAATAAATAAATAAATAAAATCTTTAAAAAAAAAAACTCTCAAAGTGGGTATACAGGGAACATACCTCAACATAATATATGGTATGACAAGCCCACAGCCAACATCATAAAGGTTTTCCACTGAGATCACAAGACAGGGATGCCTACTCTCACCACTTTTATTCAATATATTATCGGAAGTCCTAGCTAGAGCAATGAGGCAATAAAAAGAAATAAAAGGCATCCAAAATGGAAAGGAAGAAGTAAAACTGTCACTATTTGCAGATGACACAATAGAAAAGCACTAAAGAAAGCCCTAAAGACTTCATCAAAAAAACTCTCAGAATTGGGATACCTGGGTGGCACAGTCAGTTAAATGGCCAACTCTTGGTTTCAGATCAGGTCTTGATCTCAGGGTCATGAAATTGAGCCCCGCATCAGGCTCTGTGCTCAGTGTGATCTGCTTAAGACTCTCTCCCTCTCCCTCAGCCCTTCCACCCTGCGTGCACTCTCTCTCTCTCAAATAAATAAATGAATCTTTTTAAAAAACTGTCAGAATTTAAACAAATTCAGTAAAGTTGCAGAATACAAATCAGCACACAAAAATCTATTGTTAATACACACGAATAATGAACTATCAGAATGAGAAATTAAGAAAACAATCTCTTTTAAAATTGTACAAAAAATATCTGGAATAAATTTAACCAAGGAGGTGAAAGACCTAGAAGTTGAAAACTATAAGGCATGAATGAAAGAAACTTAGAAAGACACAGATAAATTGAAAGATATTCCAAACTTATGAAGACACAAATAAATTGAAAGATATTCTAATTGGAAGAATTAGTATTGTTAAAATGCCCATACCATCCAAAGGAATATACAGATTCAGTGTAATCCCTATCGAAATTCCAATGACATATTCCAAGATACAGAATATCCTAAAATTTGAATGGAATCATAAAAGACCCTGAATAGTCAAAGCAATTTTGAGAAAGAGGAACAAAGCTGGAGGCATCATGCTTCCTGATTTCAAACTATATTACAAAGCTATAGTAATTAAAACAGTATTGTATTGGCATAAAAATCGATACATAGATCAACAGAACAGAAAGCCCAGAAATAAACCTACATATATATGATCAATTAATTTATGACAAAGAAGCCAAGAATATATAATAGGGAAAGGAGAGTCTCTTCAATAAATGGTGCTAGGAAAATTGGACGTATGCAAAAGGATGAAACTGGACACTATCATACACCATACATAAAAATGAACTCAAAATGGAATAAGGACTTGAACATAAGACTTGAAACCATAAAACTCCTAGAAGAAAACATAAGCAGTAAACTTTCTGACATTGGTCTTGGTGATGATTTTTAATGTGACACCAAAAACAAAATCAACAAAAGCAGAAATAAGTAAGTGGGACTATGTCAAATTAAAGAACTTCTGTACAGAACAGGAAACCATCAACAAAATGAAAAGGCAACTTACTGAATGGGAGAAAATATTTGCAAACCATAGATCTGATAGGGGGTTAATACCCAAAATATATAAAGAACTCAAAAGCAAAAAAACCCTAAATAATCCAATTTAAAAATGGGCAGATCTGAATATAAACATTTTTCCAAAGAAGACACACAGATGGCCAGTAGGTACATGAAAAGATGCTTTATATCATTAATCATCAGGAAAATACAAATCAAAACCACAATGAGATATCACCTCACATCTGTTAGAATGGCTATTATCAAAAAGACCCATAGAAATAATCATTGGCAAGACGTGTAGAAAAGGGAACCCTGGTGTACTGTTGGTGGGAATGTAAATTGGTACATCCATTATGAAAAACACTATGGTGGTTCCTCAAATAAATGAAAATAAACTACCATAATATGATCCAGTAATTCCACTTCTGGGTATTCATTCAAAGACAATGAAAACATTAATCCAAAAAGATATATGCACCCCCATGTTCACTGCAACATTATTTACAATGGCCAAGATATGGAAACAACCTAAAGGTCCATTGATGAAAATGAATAAAGAGGCTGTGGTATATAAAATGGATTATTATTATTTGGCCATAAAAAAATGAAATTGTGCCATTTGAGACATGAATGGACCTCTAGGGCATTATGCTAAGTGAAATAAGTCAGACAGAGAAAGATAAATACCATATGATCTCTCTTATATGTGGAATCTAAAAAACATTTTTAAATTAAGAAAAACAAAACTCAGGGCGCCTGGGTGGCTCAGTCATTAAGCGTCTGCCTTCCGCTCAGGGCATGATCCCAGGGTCCTGGGATCCAGCCCCGCATCAGGCTCCCTGCTCTGCTGGGAGCCTGCTTCTTCCTCTCCCACTCCCCCTGCTTGTGTTTCCTCTCTCACTGGCTGTCTCTCTCTATGTGTCAAATAAATAAATAAAATCTTTAAAAAATAAATAAATAAAAATTAAAAAAACAAAACTAAGCTTATAGATAGAACAGCTTGCCAGAGGTGGGGGATGGGGGGGAAATGGTTAAACTTTTTTTGCTTTTTTGTTGTTGTTATTTAAACAAACTGAAAAATAATTTTTAAAAACCTAAGGAAATTTGAATTAACTATGGGTATTAGTTAATAATAATGTATCAATATCACTTCATTAATTTTAACAAATGGACTGTATTAATGTAAATGTTACTAAAGGTGAATCCATGGTTGGGAGGGGGAATAATAAGCAGATTCTGTACTATCTACTCAAATTTTTTTTTGTAAATCTAGAAACAAACAAAAAAACAATGGCTTATCTTTTATTAGGTGCCCACCACATTTTTACATGTTTAGAAGTGTGCCCTGAGCTCAGAACTAATTTATTAAGACCATTTTTTTCTGTTCCATGTTCATTACCCACGTACACCAATAATGTAGAGGCAGAAAGCTTGACATGATACACACCGCCCTTACAGGTCAGCTAGTTCAAAATGGTCTTAATAGTCAAAATATATTTGTTCAACCAGCTTCTAACCCTGAAATTATAAGCAGAACAATTTTTTAGATGTTAAAAAATAGTAGTCCTCCCCCCCCAAAAAAGAGGAGGAAAGTAAAAGAGAATAGAGATATTAGAAGGACATCTTGATCTACAGATACTGGACTGACCAATTGTCTTATTGAAGCAATGAGTAACCTAGTTCCCAAGACGGACTCCAACACCGGAAACCACTGTGTAACTTTAGCCAACTTATTTAACCGCTATTGGCATCTATTTCCTAATCTGTAAAACAGGGGTAAATTTCAGACACCAACTGCTTTCTGTAGCCCTACACTGGCTAGGATCTTTTAAAATTTATTCCCTGAGCCAAAACCTCACCCACATGCCATCCGTTATTTTCCCTCCTTTTTCCTGTCTCCTTTGCCTCTGCAGAGAAATAAAATTAGCAGTCAAAATTAAACAAGCCCGGTGGGCAAGACAGGCTTTGGTTTAAGGAAAGGGATGGAGTAAGTTGTGTGAAATTGCTTATTTGGCCCCAAAAGGTTCATTGTTGGGATATTACCTCCCACAACTAGCTCCACTGGAATTTTTCTCAGGAAAATGGAGAACTGTTTTAAGATAGACATGCCCTTTAAGCTGGTCTCAAATCAAAATAAATTTAGGATATTCAAAAACACCCTACAGGATTTTCCCTGTGGAGTCTAAATAAATCACTGACCAAATTTTCCAATTTATGCTCTACTGCTAAATGGGACTTTCTAAAAAATCATGTTTTAATTTCTACATATGAAAAAGGAGTATAGGTAACCTTCTTCACTATATATTTTCACCCTTCTTTCTTCACGGTAGCATTCATTTGCTTGATAGAATTTAAAAGAATGCCATTTGGGAAAAGACCACCCTTAGAGAAGAAAGTTAAAATAGAACCCAAATTTCTAATAAACTGGAAAGTCAACTAAAAACAACATTATATCCCCTGGTTAGTGGGTCTTTTAAAAAAATATATCTTTTAAAATATAATCATAGAGGCATTAAGAATATCTCCCAAATATATGCATATTAAACTTTATAAAATCATAAGTAGTTTTACACCTAAAAATGCATTTTAGAGCTCCTTTAAATTATTAATACCTCTACTGTATTTAAAATATCATTAAATCTATAAAAATGTATACGTAACATTTTTAACAATTCATTTACTTAGTAAATGACAAATTGTATTAGTTTGTACACTACACTGTGTACCTAGGCTGTCATTTTATACTATGAGGTGCTTTTTTTTTAAAAAAAAGAATATCAAAAATACTCAGGAATCAGTTTTTCGATTTTCAGAAGCACTGTGGCATTGACACTATTTACATTTGCTTTGGACCTTAAATATAAATAAATAATTTTAAGACCAACAGCAATGGCTATGCTATGAAATTATTGTATTTCATGGCATGTCATAATAGATAAGATTAAAATTTTCATTCAAATAATCTGTTCCATCAAAGAGTTTCAACTCACAAATAAAAATATAAACAAAAGATTGTTCACTTCAGTGGATTTTCCCTAAAGTATTAGGTATTATTAACACCAAACTTTATAAGACTTAAAAAAAAATTACTGGATTAATTAAGTGTGGCAAATGGTTTGTTCCCTAGAAAGGAAATGAATTTAAGTCCCACAAAGATTAATTAGTATTTAGTGGCTTGACTTACCAAACAGAGGAACAGCCTGACTCTGAAGGTTAACTGTACAGTCAGAAATTACATCTATCGGTGGTTAAGAGCACCAACTGCTGTCAAATTTAGATTGAACTAGAGTTCAATCCTGGTTCTGCCACTTAGGGGACTGCAATCTTCAGTAAGTCACTTAACCATCCCAATTCAGACTTTCCTCATCTATAAACTAGGTTAAGAAACTCCTCATAGCAAAGATATGGGGATTAAAGGAGATCCCACAGACAATGTTCTTTAACAGTTCAATAATTATGATTATTATTACTACTTAGACCCCTTCTGATCATTCAGAAAACTTGAATTCTACCTCCGGATAAAAGTTATTTCTCAATGGCAGAATAAGAAATATATATATACACACACACACACACACACACACACACACACACACACACACACACATATATATATCAATTTATTTTACATGGTGAAAGTAATAATTATTATACCATATTGGTAATATACTTTGTGGCCCTCAAGGCTAGACATTATCATTTACCATAATAGGAATATGGTAAAGATTTATTGATTAGGGGAAAATAATGATATAGTAGAAAAGAGTGTAGGCTCTGAATCTAGCTTTGATTTTTAACAGCTGTTTGAAACTGGCTATCTACTCTTGAGCTTCATTGTTTTTTTTGTGTGTTTTTTTTGTGGGGTTTTTTTGTCTGTAGCAGAGGCAGAAAACCGATGTATATAACAGAGTTGTAAAGACTAAATGAAGCAACTTAGGTGAAAGGTGCTCAGTAACTTCTCTTTTCCTTAATTCTAGGGTTATAGGGGCAAGAGTGGTAATTGTTTTTCCAGGCTGAACTTTTCTTACACAGATGTAATCAACTTTGTCCTTCTATGTCAAATGAGATTATATTTCATTAGGGAATAATGTGAATTATGTGAACTCAGATGCAACAGTAAATATAGTTGAACAATATACCATAAAAACAAAAGCAGATTTTGCAATTTTACCAGAAACTGTGAAGTAGTTTTTATAAAACATTGATGCCCAAATCTAGATCTAAAGATTCCGACTTAGGATATCTGGGAGTAGAAGCTAGAAATCTGTTCATTTAAAAAGCCCCCAGCTGATTATGATGTACAACAGCCAAGGAAAGTGGTGTTTTCTAACCTGTGTGAACCATGTAGAACCCAAGATGCCTGAGTTCCATCCCACACCTATTAGAGAGGGAGCTTAGAAATCTGAATTGTAACAAATACCCTAGGTAATTTTAGAGTACACTAAAGTTAAAAAACCACTAGACTGGAGTGAAATACCACAATATCAAAAAGGTATATAAAATTTTTCATCCTATTTGGTTATTTTAAATTTTTTCCCTTCTATTTTAATAAATTTATCACCATCAAAAATGAACTTATGAATGATAGGTAAAAAATCTATCCAAAGAAAACATGAATTTTAGATTCATAAACACTATCATTATTATTATTACAGGTTTTTAAACCAAAATATAGGTAATTGGGTAAACATAACATCTATTTCCAGAGCCTACAAGCACCGAGAAACACTCCAACTAAGAGATGCCATTAGTTTCAGTGTTTTAAAAATTCATCTGTGTGCTTTTGCTTTGACTTAGGTTTCTATTATCCAATCCTCCTTTAATTAGAACAGTAATAATGATAAATATTATCATTATCAAAAATTAATATTGGTATAGGGCATTACTATTTATGAAGAAATTCCATATACATGAATTCCTTTCATCCTCACAGTTACCTTGTGAGGTAGATATGAAGGGTAATATTTATTACTACCTCTCTGCAAATAAGCAAAAACGCTGAAGCAACTTGCCCAAAGTCTGATTGGTGTTTGCTGCTGTTTGGGGTAATACATGGACTGAAATTCCAGATGTAAATTCCACGCAAAAATTCTGAAATTTAAAATTTAGTACTCATTTGTATTACTAAAAAAAAAATTCAAAATAGCATGAAAGAGTCTTTAAATTGCAAATAGTCTATAGACCCATATCGAAGCATAAAGTTATTGTAATTTATTTATTTTACGGATAAAGGATAGAAGAAAAGTGTAGCTCAAATAATCAAAATCAAATAAACAAAAAAGTTAAAAAATTACAATTCGCCCTGCCTACTTGCAATTCAGCCCTCTGTAAGAAAAACTTCTGTGCTTTAATTTCCTCTTCCAAAACTGGAATATCAAATAGCACTTTCAAAGGCTAGCCATTTAATTTTCATCTATCGTGGTACTTTAAAAACAGTTAAACCAAATATACAGCTAGAGTAGTACTAACATGTGTCCAACCCCTACAAAAACCCTGAGTCCGAAGTACCTTAAGATCAACTAGTCCAGCCTGCTTGTTTTATGCATGGGAAACAGACCCAGAAAGGTTAAGTAACTTACTCCATATAACATAGCAAATTTGCTATAAAGCTAAAACTAGAAATTAAGTATCTTTACCCCAGAGTCAACTACAATATACACTTGTGAATAGGCAATGCAATTTCTTCTTAATCAAAAACAGAAACAGTCATTTTAATGTGAGAGAAAGTAAATTTGTAAAGGGAAATTTGAAGAGGAGCTGGTATCAGAAGTATTTTTCCAAAGAGAAAAGGCCCTAATATCATTTAAAACCAAAAAAGTAAAAATAAAAATAAAACAAATAAGAAGTTAAAACCAGCCAGACATAATCATTCATTCAGATCTCAAACATCAGATTTCCTCTGGGCTGAATGCCACAGAAAGTTCTGGAGGCAGAAGGATGAATAAGACACAGACTCTATCCTTGAGAAGCTCATGGTTTAGCTGGAAGATACGCTTACAAACAAGACAAAACAATACAAAAATGTATTATAAGCAATACAATGTGAAAGTGATATTACCAGAGCATATAAAAGTTGCTCTAAGAATGAGCAAGAAGGAGCACCTCACTGTCTGGAATGATTGGCCGAAGGCTTTCTAAGTGGTTAGATTAGGCGAATATCTCTGACAATCCCTGACTTCTTCATCCCCAATTCCAACTAAACACATCCCTGTTTGTGCCTGTAATTTTTTAAGTATTTTTAATACACAGTGGGATGAAGGAAGGTGTAAAGTGCACACATCCTAATTTCTCCTTGGGTAGTAAGAATTGCCAAACACACCAAAACATAGATTTTTGTGCAGCTACTGCAAAAGCAGAGCTTGAAACAATTTGCCAAATTTTTGCAAATGTCCTGTTCTTTCCTTTTTACTGGCTCATGCATCAGGGACACAAGGTGGCACTGTCGTGCTGACATTCATTTCAGGGCCCTTTCTAAATGGACAATTTGGAAAGAGGCAAAAGGCCCTACGGTGACAACTAAAACCAGAGTGGTATTACTGGCCTTCTCATTGGTTTACCAGCATTAACGGTGGCTGAGGAAGGAGTAAATCGTTTTACATTTCATGAATATCACATGATGCCTGTACAGAAGAGAACATATTCTCTGATGGTTTCTGCAAAGTGTCATGTTGCGTGTTCATGGAAATGTCCAAAGGAATATAGTGCCCCTCTGCCAGTGGAAAGTCAGAAGTGAACTGTTTACCATGGGCAAGACCGTGGACATGGACCACCTCTCCATCTAGTGGCCAGAGCAGAGGAATGGAACCATAGTGTTTCACTCAGTTAAAAGCAGCCCCTTTATCAAACCAACCATAGGCAATTGTTACTTTGTCTGACAAATGGCAATTTGGGGTTTATTGCATTCATTCAATCATTAAATAGACCTAATAATGCATTGTGACATCCACTTAAGCTAAAGACAACAACGACCAAAAATATAAAGTACATGTGCTCTCTCAGATCAACTAAAATCCCTTTATTCTTCCATCATTACCAACCTAACCTTCTCTCCAGATGTTTATGATTTATAGGTAGAAAATGCAAGCAGAATTACCTACATATATAGCTATTTAAAATAAAATCATACATTCTTTAAGATAAAAGAAAATCTAAAAAGGAGCTTTTCCCTTCATTTTATAAGCAAGGAATCTGAGGAACAGAGAGATTATGATTTATTCAAAGTCATTATAGTCAGGACTAGAAACCAGGCCTCCAGATTTAACCACTTTAAATCCTTTTTGGCATTAATTAATGCCTCCTGTTCTCCAAGGCAGTGCTTTTTTTTTTTTTTTTAACCACACCATAGTGTTTCTCTCAACATACTAGGAAAATAATTAGTTTCCAAAACTTTTATTCATATATTTTCATGCTAAGTTGATAGGATTGAAGCTATTGTATATAAGTCCTAATACACCTTCACGGATATATTCTGAGCCTCTTATAAGAACATGCTTCTTTCTTTCTTTTTTTTTTTTTTTTAACTAACAAATTATTCACATTCATTCAACATTTAGAAAGCAAAGTAGCAAGTGGGCTGGGAATAGAGTAGAATGTGCTGGTCAAACCCACTAGAGAAAAATGGTTTCAGAAAGCCATTTTGTAAAAAGAAACCTAAATCCATTCAGCCTGACAGGAAGTTTAGAGTTGTTTTTTGTTTTGTTTTATATAAAAAGTATTTGACTTCATTTTATTTTAAGAGAGGAAACACACACACACACAAACTTACACAGTCGATCACTTCATCCATTTTAATTAAACTCTCATGATGCTGTTTTGCCGCATGCTTTGGGAATGCTTTGTTAGGAAGGCTTCTTATCAAAACAAATGAAATCTGTCCACCAACTATGAAAATCTGCTCACAACTCCAAACCTAAGGCTTCAAAGGCAAAAGGTATGAAGAAATCCCGGCAGTGAATACAGTAGAAATGTGAGATGTTATGACTTCCTCTTATATGATCTTTCGGTGGCACCTTTGGAATCTATCTTGGAGTGGAGGAGGAATTTAACAGACCTACTGTCAAGAGGTATAGGAAGACGGTAGTGAGTGCTTTGTTGGACAGATCAGATGGCTTCTATTGGGGGTTGGGAAGAAAGTCTTCTTCTTTCATTATAAATTTAGAAGCTTCAAAAGCACCTACCCCTCCACCCGCAGCTTTACTTTTATTCTTGTCTCTTTTTGCTTCTCAATTATGTCTATTCTTCTCCCCTCTCCAGATGAGGGGAGGTGATAAAACCACTGTTGATTTGAGGAACTAGATAAAGTAAGAACTGTTCCAGCTCTTTTGACCCAACCTAAAGTGCAGGTGGTAGGTGCATTTGACTAAGAAGATGGAGACATCAGTAAATACATGCAGACCCAAACTACCAGTCCAAAAGTCATTGTAGTGTGTTCAGTATTTAAAAACAAAATGAAACAAAACAAAAAACCCAAGAGTATAAAGCCACCCTTGCAACTATATTTGTCTAGTTCCTATTTAAACATAAAAGAGAGGATAACATTTTCACTGTTTAAATGCTTTGGTGTTTTTGTTTGTTTGCAATAGTAGCCATACAGTCTTCATATACATACATCCATCTACCAGAAAAATTACATAGCCTAGAACATTTGTAGTTTCCTGCTAGTAAGTTTTTTCTAAGTTTTAATTTGGTACCTGAGCAAACTGACAACATTGCTTTAATTTTCTCCCAGTTGCATTTCATTTACTGGAAAGAAGCTCATGCTATAAAAGGAATTTGCCAACAACAAATCACAATTTGATTACAACAGTAATTCAGAGAACATTTCTGAAAGGAAAGGTAAAAATAGCAAATATCCAGGCTCATTTAGTAAAAAACTAAAGGCTTCTAACCATTAGCTAGAATTAAAATTTAAATAATTTAAATTCAAACCTGGTTTTTAAAAAGTTTAGATTAAGAATTTTTGATGAACAGAACAATAGCATTATGTATAAAATTCATAATTATTACCATTTTTTGTTTCAATTTATTGGAAATCTACTTAATTTTCAAAAACTCCAAATTCCATTAAGTAGTTTTATATGTATTGAATGCAAATCTTTACATTAGTTTCTTAATATTGTAAGTTTTCAAATAAATTCTTAACATTTTACACGTATAACATAAGATATGTACACTAAATTCATCATACCTTGAGACACAGAGGTATTCAATGCTAAATTACTTCTGATATCATGGAGGTAAACACATTATGCTATAATGACCACCCTTTCCATCAGTTTCAAAGATAAGACTGAATATTCAGAAATTAATAATAATATCTTCAGTTTCCATCTAGTAACTGGGTGGGCCAATGAATTCAGCCCTTGCTCCTTGTCCCAATATTTTTATTTGGAAGTCAGTAGTTAACTTTCCCTGAGTTAAAGCAGGTATAAAAGCATCGCATTGGTTAACGGAACTACAAAACACCCCCGGCTGGAGTTTCACTTAAGTATCAAAAGACTCCATAAAGGCAAGCACCATGTCCTCAAGCTGATTACTTTCAAGTGAACTGTAGAATCACTGAAGGCTGGATCCTAGAGTAGATGACAGGTTATGAAGCCAAAGTTGAGCATAATTTGCACACCACTTAATTATTATTACAGTTGAACAGCTAGAGTGGCAGAAAAGCCCTTTTTTCTTATGGGCCCTTGAATGTTGTTCCCAACATCTGTTATAGTGGTTACTACATACATGACAGTAATGATAGATGGCATTATTTCTTCCCACAGCCTCAAAAGCTTGCCTTTGTTGAAATCAGAAGTAAAAGAGTTCAAATAATATAATTTTGATACAGTAAATGTAATTGGCATCAATGTTATTTGATGATTAAATGTATAATAACTGTTACCTGAAAATACACAAATTCAGGCATTCTCTAGAATTTCTAGATATAGATATTGCCCTTGGGTTTTTGATAAAGAATTAAAAGGATTTTACTAGCTATTTGACATTGACTATAATCTCAGAGGATTCTGCAAAATGCTAGAAATTATTTAAGAGTTGGAAATGTATGAAACATAAGTTTGAAAGAAAATTGTAAGTTTCAAGTTTGCCAAACACCTAAGAATCCTAAACGGGATTTGAAAGTTTGGAGCAAAGAAATAGCCAGTGATGACTCCTGAATCATTATAAATAATACCTAATGATTGTATGAGGTTCTAAAATAGCTTATACAATATGAAAAAAAAATCATTTAAAAGAGTTGATTTCTAATTTAACAATAACTCTTGTATGTATGCACTTGCTCAACTGCTAGTGTTTATTGTCCTTGATGAAGATGAACTATTCCTATTGTGATATTTGACTTCTGTAATTTGCTTACAATAGTTAAACACAGCCATACAAACAAAAATACTCAGATTTTCTTTTCAGCTCTATGCAACCTTTCATGCTAATAAGATTCTCACTGGTTAAGGAACTTGGGATGTACATACTATTTTACTTCTTTCGTACAAGTTCAGTATATATTCCCCTGAAAAATGTAGTTTGTTAAAATACATTTCTAAAGTGGCCTCCAAGGCAAGTCTGCTTTAATATCCATTATCAACTTTTAGACCTAAAGAGGCTACCCCTAGAACTGAAGAAGACTGGAACTAGCAGCATTCAAAGAATGTCAACATCAGTCCTTCCTTTGCCAGAAAGGGTCACTACTTAGCAATAGTAGCAATATGCTACTTCCACACACCTTGCCAGGCCCTGGGACAATACATTTGCTCAGGGTCTGAACTTGGTTTCCTGCATGGCAGCATGGCCAGCCCCTACTCAGGCTTGGGCAAGGCCATGAACACATCCACTGATAATTTCTATATTTATAGACAGCCAGGACATGTGTAGATAATCACACAATTGGATATTTATGAAGTGCCAGATTTTATGAATACGGGAATTTGTTAATTAGCACAAGGACTAATCATTAAAATTCAAAAATAGATAAATAAACAGGAATGCCATTTATTTGTTCACATTTCAGGGGAAAGTATGCAGCTGTGATCCTTTTGATGAATGTAGGCTTCTGGAGAAAAATGTGAAGAAGAAAAGTATCTGCAAGTTTTGAAATCTTAATTAGTAAAATCCAGGAAATTACCATATAGTCTTTATATTAAAAATAATCATAGTAATTCTTCCCTTAACTTAAAAAAAAAAAGTTTAAACCAGCATATGCTTAGCATTTGAATTATACTGTCTTGCTATTCCACTGTTTTGGTCCTTTTCAAGAAGCCAAAGCTGATTTTTACCGGATAGAAGTTAAAAAGCACACACACGTCACTCAGTACCAAATTGTTTTAGCTACAGGGCATGGCAAAGCATGAAATAACTGCTTTAGAGCACTTCCTCATGTGGGTGAGTTAGATAACTGTCCGCTCCAATATTAAAATGAAACCCATTGTGACCTGACCAAGACTTCGGGGCTCTCAAAAGAATTCATGTGCTGATAGGACAGGCCCACCATAAGCAGTGAGGCTAGTTAATGACTTTTTCTGGCACACTATAGCCCTCCTGTGACACAAGCCTTTCAGCTTCCCAAAGCCCTATAAGTTTACTTATGCACATTTTACAATGTCCTGCAGTATTTAGATTGTGACAGTCCCTCCCAAAAGAGGCCAAGATTACTCTTCATACTAAAAATATTTTAAATCTACTGAAGGTTAAGAATTATAATGCAAAAGAAAAATATACATATTCTAAAAATCAAGCCAACCATAAATATGACTAAATTTTTACTTTCTTTTATTCTTTCTAGAAGGTTAAAAGAAATTTTCATCTTCTCCTAAAAGCCTCTCCATTTTTTATTTGTTTCTCATTAATAAATATGCTTAACATGAAATTTTTTTAAATGACATATCTGCAAAGAATCTGTGATTTCTTTACCCATACATGTGTGAGAATATATACATACATTCACATATATGCATATAGATATCCCCACATGTACATGTATACAGAAAAAGAGAATTGTTGATCAAGAGATACATCAAAGATTTCTTTTGAAAACAAGGGTAGAATTTTAGATAGTCCTCACAACGTTAATATAGAAAATGACAGGTGCATGAGACATGTACACTTTTAACATGTTAGTTTTAAAACAAATTTTGGGGTCAAGAGTTTAAAATGGAGAAAATCACATTTGAAATACCATATACTATGTACCCACATTAACACACGCTTTCATTAGACTCCCCCAAAAGTTTCCCTTTAGATCTTTGAGGGAGAAAAATCTCTGACAGGACCTGAGTGTACTTAGTATTTGTTCTGTTCTTGGTCAAAGCTGTCCTTTCCAGCTTAAAAGACACTTTAGGCAATAGAAGCAAATTAAAAGTCTCCAAATAAATTTTTTAAAAGAAAGGGGAAAAAAAGACTTTTAGCAGCAAAAGTTCACCACCCTCTTGGAATAATGGATTTTTAATAAACATTTTACTAGGTCTGAACCTTGAGAATATGTTTGGGAATCTGCTCTAGCGTCCCAGGTGGCTTAAGAATATTGCTTTATGGACTTCTTTGTGTTGTCAGAGAGGCCTAATGGAATTAAAAAAAAAAAAAGTCTGCCACTTCTATTAAATAAATAATTTATTACGAAAAAGGTGATTGTTATTATCAAAGATCCCTATAGATCAGCATCCATTTTTTATCATTCCTCCTGTATATGCTCAAAACATCTGCATATCTTACTATCTGACTTAATTTTTATCAAATGAATGGCAGTTTTACTTTCCGACAAATCCAAATAAAACTCCATTAAGAGTCCATTTCGAATGGACCTATTTAACTACTCCTTTGAATTTCGAAGAACACTGTTCTGGGAAAACTGTTCAACAATGTCAGCTAGTTGTGAAATGCAACTTTTCCCACCATAAAAAAGAAAAAAAAAATAAAGGAAAAACAAAGCACCTCAGAACTATGTTTGAAATAACAAATCCATTATTTATAGTCCCCGAAATGTTAAATGAATACTTGCAGTTGTTGCATAAGATGGCCTGATACACTTCATAGCTTCCACTTCATAAAAAGATGGCCAGCCCCCACCTCTCCCTCCCCAAGCATAAATAAACAGTAACATACTAAAAAGAAACTGTGCTAGGATAAAAACTGTTTGTTAAGAAAGTTTGCATTCTTACTAATCCCAGTGATATCCCTATAAATGCAAAAGTCCATCTGCAAAATAAAAGTTACAAAACAAGAGTACCTTGTTCCTTTTAAAATCCACCCCCCAGATGTAATATAGAAGAGTGTGTGATGATAAAAATAATTACTAGATTCTTACCCACCCTCAGTGACTACCCCTCACTTTACAGCCAATGCCATCAAATAAATATGCTGGCAAAAAGTACTCAACCTGCTTGAAGGATTTAAACTGTAAATATGGACTTTAAACTTGAATGTAAAACAAAGAACAAGAGTCTCACTTTAGTAATACCCGCACTGGCACTGCAGCTAAAACTCATTGGCACATAACTAACAAAACCCAGTTAGCAATAAATAAGGACAACATGATATATAGACAGACAGATGGAATTGCATAAACAGACAAGAAAAGCAAAGAGACTAACAAACATACGGAGGGGTTTGTTATAAAAGAGTGAAAGATACTGATTTATTTGGTACTTTAGTGAGAAAAATAGGTTTGTTTGCAATTATTTTTAAAGTAATTAAACTGAATCACAAGGGCACACCCTTAAATAAGTAGGAAGAAAATTAGTAGAGGCTAGGCCTCCTATAAATGTTCCAAATTTTAAGCTAGCAACAGCTCTGTCAAACTTAAATCTGGAAAATTAAAATTCAAGGAAGAAAGAATAAAAGCATTGGGGGCTAAAGGAGATGATAGGTAGAGGGGGGATTGAGGAAGCAGGATTTTTTTTTTATGAAAGTTGTCTGCCCTACCTTCTTCCCCAGCGCTGAGTTTCTCTTCTCATAATCGGTGTCTCCCTGGAAGTACAGTGTGAGTGGTAATGACTGCCTGCCTCCCTAATGAGTCCATTTTCCTGCTCTTGATGTTGTGTATATACACACACTGCAACCTACCTTACAAACCACAGAGACGGGAAGAGAGAGAGAGAGCAAGAGAGAGAGGGAGGGGGGCAAAGAGGGAGAGAGAGACAGAGACAGAGCAAGCGAGTGAGAGAGAGAGAGAGAAGAGGAGGAGAGAGAAAGAAAAACAGAAAGAAACAGAGAGAGAAAGGCACAGACAAAGCCCTCCTACCAGACAGCAGACAGCCCTCCTTCCCCTATCCAGCAAAAGGCAACTCGTCTAATGCAGCAACAGGTTCAGTATTGCCAGACTAACAGAGTGAAAAAGGTATATTCTCTATATCATTACTGCTTGCAAATAAACAGTTTAAGAGCAGCTGGCTCCACCTTCTTTATTTATGCTCCATTATGAGGAATGTATTGTTTCAGTTCTGGCACACAGTACATGTAATTATCATAAATACATTTTTGCATATTAGCAGGAAATAGTGCAATGCATAGCTTATTTGTGCAATCTTTTAAATTTTTTTTTAATGTGAGAGAGTGTCAACAAATCTGCTCTGACAAAAGCCTAGTAATGATTTTAAAGTCAGAGGCAGTCTTAAAGGAGGCTCTGAAAGAAAGACTCCATACAATAGGAAAACTGATCTCAGACAAAACTGATAACTGCAAAGAAGAAATCATTGCTCAGTAAATAAATCAAGACCATATGCAAAATTGCAGACAAAAACAGAATTAAGTTTAATTAAGTAACTAATAGACTAGTACTCTAGAAGAGACAGATTGGTTTCTTATTTGAAGCATCTATCTGTACAAATATCACAATGCAATGTACTCTGTGTGAACAGGTGCAATGCATATAGTAGATAATGTTACAACAACAAAAATAAATCCCGTAAAGAGCTTCTGTCATAAGCAGGACAAGATTTCAGAGAATATGGGTCTGAAATCATAGCAGAAACCCCTTGTTCTTTTATTAGGAGGGGAAAATAAAATTAATCAATGCTTCTAAATAAACCTCCCTTAAAAGGAAAAAAAAAAAAAACCTGTTTTTCTTTGTCTGATACCTCTAACCATTTTTTCATTTGCTAGAACCAAAATAATGCTGGTATTACACTCCCCACCACATCACGTGATCCCCACCCCTTTTCCCCACTTCCAGGTGCCTTTCTCTCCCATAAGTGATATATTTGCAGCTACGGAATTACAAACATCAGAAAACAGAACAAGTTTCAAGCTCTTCTTGTCCCCCAATTTTTTAAAACTAGACTCTGCTTGTCTACCTAGACAACCACCTTCCTTAAAATATTTCTGTACAGTTTGGCTGTGTGTCATTTAGACGGGACTTAGGAACATCACAATAGAGGATAAATATTCTAAAGAAAATTTACATAAAAATGAAAGCTATGAATGCATCTGACCCATTCAAACCCTGAATCTGAGCACCAATAATTAATTGTATATTAAGTGTATTAATTTTAAAATCATCCCTTTTATATGGTTTAGTGTTTTACCATACTTCAAACATTAGAATGTGTTCCTTTGCATTAAAAAAACTGTATTATATAAGCATTAATTCCTTCCCTTAAAAGCCAGTTTTTAGTTAATAAAATACAACTTAATTACTTCAATATATAACTTACAGATCAACTATATCTTCACCTGACTCACAAAAATCTTTTAGAAAATCAGTTACATCTTGGATCATGCTCAGAACAGAGATCAGTATTGTTTTAGCTGTTTCAAGAGTAGATAACCTATAGCATAGAAATGAGAAGATGATGTCTAGCCACACATTGCGTAAAATGTCCTGGGAAAATTCTAGTAGGAAACCAAGATTCCAACCCTCTACTCTCATTATAAACCACTAATTCCAAATTCTCAGGTGCTGCAATAGTGCTTTACCCCCCTCAAGGATGGTTGCTTAATAAAGAGGGGACAGATAACACATGAAAGGGGATGCAATAAAATAAAGGGAATATGCTTTGGGTCACACGTCTTAAGAAAAACCTTTCTAAAATACACTTAGTGTGCCTGAGGTACCAGCATGCATCTCGCCCCTTACTGCTCAGCCTGGCAGTTCTGTTTTTCTACTATTGCCCTATTGTTTCTCTAAAGCCTTATTCAAATGTTTGAAGAAAAATGCCACTTAAAAAAGCACACAAGCCTCACAGTTTGACAGACTAATTCGAATTAGATATTACTATGTCCTGATTTTTAAAATAAGGTTCTAGGTATTTTTGTTTTGTTTCATTCTGTTTTAACCCAAGGAGAATAAGAAGACATTATTTGAGTTCTACCAGCAGGAGTCAAAAGGAATGTAAAGGACCGTGAAAGCTATTCACCTTTTCTAAACAACAACTAGCTAGCTGAATTTAAAAAAGAAAAACAAATATTTTGGCTTAGTGAAAAATGCGTAACACCTCAACGCTTTCTCTGTACCTGCACACTTTACTAGATTCCAAGCACACTAAGTGGCACATTCTTGGTACTTTCTAGAGTTCAAGATACACTCTTCTTGCTGGGACAGGAGACACATGTATTGAAACAATAATCCTAATTGACTATCAGAAACAATAATCCTAATTGACCATCAGACTCCGGAAGTTATAGTTATTAAATTAAGTGGTTTTGTATGTTGATATGCCATGGGGCAATTTCATCCGGTAGAAAGATCCTAGTGGGAGTTAAAAACTGGTTTTGGTCAAAGCATTGCCACAAGCAGTTTGTATACCCTGCACAAGCCATGTGACCGTCCTGAGTTTTCATTTCTTCACATAAAAAAATAATAAAATTAAATTTAAAAGGAAAGAACTTAGTGGATAACATAATAATTATGATGATGATAGCTAATGCTTAGGTGCTTACTATTGCCAGGCCCTCTTCAAAGTACTTTTCATTAACTCATTAAATCCTAGTGACCCTATGAAGTAGAGATTATTTTTAGTGGCACTCTAAGGTAAAGAAACAGAGAGGTTAAGTGATTTGCTTGAGGTCACACAGCATAGCAGTAATAGGATTTGAACCCAGCCTGTCTGGCTTAGAGCTCATGTGCTTAATCCCTGCACCCTATTCTCTCCCAGTATCTAATGACAGATAAGGTCCCATCTATCCATAAGATTCTGTGCTTACAAGTCAAACCGAACACATCCTGACGACTTCTCATACCTCACTTACTAATACGGTATAGTGCAAATTTGCTCTTCTAATTTACAGAGTTCTCAATACATTTAGTGTTAGAGTCTAGCAACTCTATTTAAAAGTTTACATACTCCATTCAATCACCTTTGTTTCCAAATTTCCATAAATATGCGCTTCCATTTGCTTGAACTGAAAAACAACCTATAATCAATAGAGCTATCAATGTATAAAGCCTACTTGCATAATATATAGTTCCCATAGATTATTTGTTTAAATGCCCTGTGTTTAAAAATACAAACAAAATTAAAAAAAAAAAAAACCTACATAGTCCTTAAAGGTTCCTTAGTTCAAGTATCCAGTATCTAATACTAATGCAAATAATTGTTTAAAGAACTAAATAAATAATAAATCAAATAAAATAAAAAATATCCTGTTTCCCAATAGCCTGACAAAAGCATGGAAAAAGCAAGGATTCAATTATAAATGATTTGTAAGAGATGCTGAATAATACCATCATTTGATTTTATACACTTGGTTTTAACTTTGAATTATTTAGAGATATATTCTGAACACGTTGATACTAATGACTCATTCTGCAAGAAAGAATTTGCCCTTGCTCTGATCTTTGTGCATTAACGAAACGTGGATTGTGTGCCCATTATGTGCCATTCACAATACTTTGGGGTGAAAGAGAAGATAAAACATATGACATAGTTCATGCTTTTGAAGACTCCACAGGTTGGTGGTAGACAGGCATGTAAACAATATTGGTGTAAGCAAATAATCTTGCCACTCCATAATGTGATATGCCATGTAATGCAGTACCTTAAACTCTGTGCTTCTCCCTCAGAAAGCTAAAAATGAAATCCAACAAAATAAATATAAATACCTAAATTCAATATGTGGCTTATGAAAGATGTGTATGTGCGTGAGCGCAAGGAGTAGGGAGATGTCCTGAGGTTAGACTGGAGACAAATGTGGAGCATGGGGAGGTACTGAGGTTAGATTGGAGACAAATAGTTTATTCTCTAGCAGTGTGGTTTATAGTCCAATTGAGCCCACTTTATCCATTGCCCCCAACGTGCCTAGTAAAGTGTCTTCTACAAATACACAGTACATAAAAATCTTAAATGATTGTGGAAATCAGTGATAGCTATTAACGTGGAACATGAAATGTCATTAATTTTAGAGTTATAGAGTACTTTGTCAAATGAATACTTCCAAAAGTACACGAAGGGTGAATCTTTTTTTTTTTTTTTAATTTGGAAAGAAAAAAAGTCAACCAATTTCAAAAGCATTTACCACTATCCCAAATATAATTTTGCCAAGTCCTTTTTCAGGCATCATTAATATTTTTACATCATGTGAGGCTAAACAGAAGAAAATGTTGAAATAGTTTAAGATTGTTCATAAGAACATTCCCAAAAGAAAAAAGCGGAGTAGTTAAAAAAAAAAAAAAAGAGTGATGCTGCAATGAAGGACAGAACAGGAGTTTCAGCCCCAGCACATGGGTGGAAAAGCAAAGACTGGGGTTAATGGATCAAAATGAGTAAGTGCTATACTAAGTACTGACTTTGTCATAAAGTCAATTCTGTGCGGCATAATTAGGTAATATCCTTAATTTGGGTTATCTGTTTTAAAATTGTATCCCATTAGTCCCAAGGAAAACTAGAAGAGATTGTAGATAAATCATAGTTTACCAATAGTAGGCCAGTAGTATGATCCTTACGTGGGAAGAATGCATTTCAATTCTAGTCAACAAATACTTAAGTTATAAACAACAACACAAAAACATTACATGAAAACTACATCACTGGGAGTACCTTTATATGCCCTTTGCAGTACTATCTATAGTCATCTGTCCTTTAATATGCCTCCCATTACCACTGGACTGAGGGACCCACTAGAACAGGGGCTCTATTTATTAAGTCATGACAGCCTACTATCTGGAAGAATACCTGAAACATAATTAAAGCTCAATAGAGTTTTCTTGAATGAATGAATAAAGGAATGAAAGGAATGAATGAACAAATGAAAGAAGCAATAATACATGGAATTTATAAAACTTGGTTAATTAAAAACTTTAATAAATTTGAGTTTTAAGGATGATATAAACCTCTAAATAGCATTTAAATGTTTTTTAAATTACATATAAAGCATATTCTTACTTTAAGATCTTGTGAAAAACAAAAATGGTTTTAACAGACCAAAAAGTAATACTCTTAAACTTTTTTCTGTGTATGAAAAATTTCATAATAAAATGTTGGGGGGCAAGTATTGCCCTATAGCTAGCAGAATTTTAATTTGCATTATCTCTGAGAAGAAAATTCAGTTTGCCTTCACATTTCATGTACCCATTATTTCTTTCGCTTCTATTGCAAAAGTGTTCAAGTTGGAAGTTGGCCCTAAAATTCACCATAGGAGAAGAACTGTCCCCTGTGAAGAAAAATACCTTGGTAAGCTGGCTAGGTTCAGAAAGTGGGACCTGAATAATTCTTCCTGTGGGGTCAAAGTGTGCTGCGTAAGAAATTAGTAACAATTTGAAGGTAGGGGAGCATAGAGATAAGAGAGGAGGAGGAAGAAAGGAGAATGACAAGAAAGAAAGGTGGGCAGTGAGAAATTCCCAATATCAAGGTGGCCAAAAGATTTTTTTTAAGACAGTGATGCCTAATATTAACTTACAAGATATTTACATTTTTGCGATGCAAGTCTTCTCTTAAAACCTTCTGGAAAGCTTGATATATTGTACGGCTTTGTTTAGTAGTGTAATGAGGAGTACAATGATGGAAAAATGAAGGTATGCCATAAAATCACCCATACGTAGCTCTTATAAACATAGAAGCCTCTTAATGGAAGAGACGGGAGTCCAAGGAGTGACCAGCGGCACTGTGAATAGTGGCTAATAAATAGTGAATGATGAATAGCAAAAGTCAAAAGTATCTTTAACACAGAATTATTCAGATATGGATATTAGTCAATCACCTTTTTCCACAAATATACAGGAGAAATATGGTCATATGGAGAAGAAACATAGATAAATGTCTGAATTACAATTTTGTTGTAATTTCATTGTTGTTACTACCTCCATAAACTGATCTTAAATGATATGAATATCTTCAGAAACATAGGGGAAGAGAGTACTTTCATGACACAATAAATTTTGAATCAAAGGATTAAAAAACATAAAAATGTCATTCGTAATATCTCCCTGGCTCTAGAAAAATGTACTAGACATATATACTACATGAACTCTTCCTGCTCCCTACTCAATCCTCTCTCCCAAACAATCTAGGACAGTGCTGGCAACTGTCTTTAAAGTTTCAACACTTACAAAATAATTTATTCATATGCACAGGCTATATTCAATACCCAAGGAAAAAGAAACAGAAACTATCGAGTGTATTCTATAGGAAAAATAAAAGTCACATAGAAGATACATAGAAGAGGCATCTTAATTGCTATGGCTGTTATTCGTCCAACAGATTGGTAAGATCCCCATTGTCCTGCTTGGTGATTCTATATGTGAAACTCAGTCTCCATATTCTTCCTATCTACAAAAGCTGCTACTATTTGTAAAGATTCAGTCTTAAAAGTTACCACTACTAGCTGTGTCAGGAACTGTGCTTAGTGCCACATACACTGTCATTTAATCCTCCCAACAGCCTTGTAAGAAAGATAATATTAATGTTTTCATTTATAGATGAGGACACTGAGGCCCAAAGTCTCATAGCTAATAGGGTGGTACAAGTCAGGCCTAAAATCAATCCAAATGGAATCAGGGAGGGATAAAGGAAGGGGCTTGATGAAACTACTGTAAAAATTTTCTAGAATAATAAACTGGTGAGATTAGGAAGAAATTTTGATAAAAGACTAATGATGGGAAACAGGTTTGAGAGCATATGGATTCTCCAGATAATTTCAATACGTTATTTAACATATATTTGAGAATAATCATATTAACTATCTCAAAGTTATCCTTTAAAGAAAGGATAATGAAGAAAAGCAGCATATAAACAAACTTCTAAAGTGACGAAAGAAACATACCATGAACCAGTTTGATTAAAGAGTTGGAAACATTAATAACAATCTGTCCAGTAATATTGAAGCCAGTTATTAATAATAGAGTCAGCATGATAACAGCCTGCTAACTCCTCTGAGGCAACAGGCCATAGGGATGATTCAAAATGGGTAGAAACAATATCTCTAATTTTTATTTAAGAAAGCTCATTTAGCCCCAATAACGCATAGGTTTACAACCATAACCTTTTAAACATATAAGGACACATCAAGTTTTTGGAAAACAATCTCTATAAAATCTCCATCTTTTTCATTTCTATGAAGAACAAATACAGAAATATCTCATTAATCAGAGTACATAGATATATAGATAGAATAGACTGTATAATGTTTTACAGGATTCTTATGAAATAGAAATATTGAAATGAATTATATTTTGTTTTAATAATTATATCAGGTATTTCAAAATTATCAAATTATCAAAAAATTCTATTTCATGTTGAAAATCCATAAATTTAGACTTATCACTAAATTAAGTAAAATGTCCTATGCTATTTCAAACTGATGACATTATGCTACTTAAAATGTAATAATGGAACCTTTCGCAACACAAATAATATTCCCAACATCTGTTAAACCTATGTAAAATATGAACATAAAAGAAGTGTCTCACCAGTTGAGGAAATAGTTTTATTAGTAATCAATAAGAGAAGAACACTGCCCCTAATTAAATCTGTATTAATTATGAAAAGAGCTATGAAAGAAATGAATCATCATTATGGAGTTCATTTTAGAAATTTAATGGTCTGGGGGCGCCTGGGTGGCACAGCGGTTAAGCGTCTGCCTTCGGCTCAGGGCGTGATCCCGGCGTTATGGGATCGAGCCCCACATCAGGCTCCTCCGCTAGGAGCCTGCTTCTTCCTCTCCCACTCCCCCTGCTTGTGTTCCCTCTCTCGCTGGCTGTCTCTCTCTGTCAAATAAATAAAAAATCTTAAAAAAAAAAAAAAAAAAAGAAATTTAATGGTCTGGGACTCCAATACACACTTCTTATGATGTCATATCTGCAATTGAAATAAACTGAAAACCACTCTAATATTTTAATAAAATTCATGTGGTTTTTGCCTAAAATAATTCAACTTCACCTAAACTCTCTCCACCAATAAATGCATTAATTCAGTGTGCCATTAAATAATTAATTTGTGCTTTAGCAGTTTAATCAGATATTAAAATGTATTTTACAATAAAATAGTAGACATTATGAAATATAATATTAGATATTATAAATGAAGCAAATTCTGAAGTCTTCCAGGTGCTACATCTTCACTGTTACTATTATTTTAAAAGTTAAATTAATAATTATAAAGAAATAATAAATCAGAGCAGATTTTACAAAGTTGTGGGTGATATACAAAATATTTATAGCTGATAAGTCATGGGCATAGACCAGTAAGAAATGTCACTGTAACTAATCAAAACAGATACTGGCTGTAAATAAATGATACAGTGCCAGTGTTTACTTCCTGAGTAACAACCCTAGCTTTAGATAACAAACCAGAATCCATCTTCTAAAACAAGTTAATAAAATTTGAAGATGTAGTTTACTACTGCTATACTCTAGAGCAACGGATTCTCCAATTTTTAAAAATTATATCTTCCATCATTAAAAATATTTGAAGTCTACGAAGATCACTTATCTATCTGTTGGTTCTCAACTCCATTCCCACACGTTCCATACTCTTCTGTGGTGCAACCTGAAAACCACATTTCCCACATTGCTTTGCCAGAATGAGAAGCACTGGCAAAAGATCAAAGAGATTTTTTTTTTCTCCTTCTGCTTTTGGAACTAGCAATCTCGGCAATGGTGCTTCAGCAGCCTCTGCAGCTCAGAGCTCTTGGGATCTGGCTCTTAGGACTGCTGATGGCAGCAATGGTACTGCAGTTGCAGAACAGCAGCAAAGCTCTAACAGCCCTGGCAAGTACAACGGCATCGGTGGAACTGTGGGCTGATGGGCTCTTGCCAGGGCGGCAGGAGTGCGGGTGCCTGGCTTCCTGCAAAGCAGTGGCAATGGTGATTCCAACAGCTACAGCAGTGGTGCTCCAGCTGCCTCAGCAGCACCGTGCTTATCAGCTCTGGATAACAAAACTGGCCCGTGCTTTCCACAGATATTCGTTGCTAAGTATCACTGCCACCTTCTTTCCTTTCCACCAGATTTTCCAACACATTTGCAACCAATTCTTTGGGTTAAGGTCCCCCTATTTTGAGTCACTTCTGTTTTTCTGACTGGGCACTGGTTAGTACAAGCCCACACCTCAATATATATAATTATTTATAAGTTATAGACATAGACTACCATGTTACATACATTACAGAACATATGAACAGCCACTTTAAAGGATGAGAAAAGAAGAAATAAATGATATTTTTTAATGTTTTAATTTTGTTGTATTTATTAGCAATTTTAAAATATTTTTGCCCTCACTAAAAAAATTTTAGAGTAATTTGGTTAAATATTTACCATTCTTTATATCTTGGCTTGGTTTTACACTTTGTAAAATAGTCATTTGAAAATTTGGTTATACATTCAGGTTATTGTGATACTTGCTGTAATGGCCATCATGGTGGGAGAAAAGCCTCACAAAATACTAGTTCCAAATGGAAGTAGAGCATCATTGGCTGCACTTATTAAGTCACAATACTCAATTTGCAATCCCAACCACCAATTACGTAAAAGATTTTCTTGAACTTTGTCTAGTAAATTTTCATCTTTCCAGACGTCGGTTGTTCTTATAAACTAAAAGGTATATGTAGTATTTTCTTAATTTTTTAACAAAATAATTTTAAAACCTAATTAAAGGTTTCATTTGGAAGATTTAAAACAAGTTATAAAATTCTATTCCAAGCTTTAAAAAGTATTCAGATACTGTTTTTATACAGTTTTTCAATTATGCACAAACTAGAGTTTTACAATTGCATTGGTTTTGGCAACAAAATTACATTATAATGAAAATAACTACAAACATTCAATATGAAGATGTTCTCCCCAAAAGTGATCAAGTATGTTTCTTTTTTTCCAAAAATGTATGTTAGAGAGCATAGTATAGTCAGCCACCTGTCCGACAGAAAAGGTCAGCAAAATTAGAACTCTTGTCATTCTGTAAATGAAAAATGCATAACTGTCATGGATTTCATATTGCTTCCCAATACTCTGCCACTGAATAACCAGTGAAACTCCATTCACGGCTATTCTCTGTCTTATTACAAAGTATTGTAAAACTTCTACTAAAATTTTAAGAATCTTCCATATTTGATTCTGTGTTTTCTACTAGATTGTAAAGTGTTTGTTAAAAAGAATTTAACCACATCAATAACATCCTACAGCACTTGTGTGTACTTTTGACTTTAACTGATGTGCTAAAATAGCTTGCTCATAAATGATGAGCAAATGAATTTCATGTGTAGAAGTACCTCTCTAATCTTAACCAGAAATCTTTTCCACTTTACCCAAGCCATCCACTCCAAAGCTCCAAAACTATGTTAACATGGTTTTTTCCAGAATGCATTACTTTACTTAGAGTATTTTGATGTCTAACAGGTATTTCCCCCAGTAACCCTTCTAGTGATTCATTAAAATGTAGTTCTTTGTATTAGTGAAATACAGCCTAACAAATACCATTGGTTGAAATATTAGAAATATTGGTACTTTCATTTAAGTAAGTTTCATTTCAGTAAGTCTTTTTTAAAGATTTACTTTTTAAAATCTTCAGCATTGTTTTCTATGCATCTTCTTTTTTTTAATGTTTTTTTATTATATTATGTTAGTCATCATACAGTACATCCCTAGTTTTTGATGTAAAGTTCGATGATTCATTAGTTGCGTATAACACCCAGTGCACCATGCAATACGTGCCCTCCTTACTACTCATCACCAGCCTATCCCATTCCCCCACCCCCTCCCCTCTGAAGCCCTCAGTTTGTTTCTCAGAGTCCATAGTCTCTCATGCTTCATTCCCCCTTCTGATTACCCACCCTTTCTTTATCCCTTTCTTCCCCTACCGATCTTCTTAGTTCTTATGTTCCATAGATGATCTTCTAACAGCATTTGCTGACAAATTAATGTGATATAGTTTGTTGCCCCTTATTTTTTATGCATTACTTCAGCCACTTTGGCTCAGGGTACATTATACACTAAGGGTGAGGTTCATCCTTAATGAGAGTGAATACAAATCCACATTTCAAATAGACTTCTTGATCGTTATTTTTGGCTGACTTATTGTCAAATATGATTCATTCATCATTGTCTTTACTTCGTAATATAGCTGACAACATGTTCATAACATGTATTACAGAAATTCTTGTTCAAATATGCTTGACTATAATTCCATCTTTATTCTATTTTTTTTTTTAGTCAGTTGTGTTTTGTAAGAGTTAGTTTAGTTAAAACTGTATAGTTTAGTCTGTGACTTCTCATAACAAGGCACAGATAAAATACAGTACCCTCAAATCAACTTCCATTCTCCCTTCAGGATGCTTTGTATAACATACAATGCATGTGAATGATACTTTGACATTGCCAGCAACAACTTACACACTAAACATTAGTAAACTTTAACTAAACATTAGTAAACATTAACCTTTGTTTTGTTAAGTAAAAAATACCCATAAAAATTTTTATATCTTCTCAAACCCTAATATGTCCCCTTGCATATTTCCTAGGGCACATGCCCACTATTTTTGAGACCAATGTTCAACAGGATGGGCACTGGAGTCAAATCTGAAAAATACTGGCTATGTATCCTTAAGCAAGTTACTTATCCATGTCTTTGTATAGTTCATCTATAAAATGAGAATAAGAATAGCTATCTCATAGAATTGTTTTGATGATTATATTAGACTGATAAGAATAACAGATAGTATTTGTTGAGCACCTACAAAGTGGAAAGCATTACTCAAAGCCCACTGAATGTATTAATTCTTGAGTACAGTCTCTATACATAACAAACACGTGATAAAAAGTTAGTTTTCTTCCCCAGGAAAGAAAGATTAATTGTACAAAATCAAGAGTATTTATTAGGGCAAATAGAGTTAGTTGTTTACAGGCTTATCTGTTCTATAAAATTTCAAGTCTCCTGGAGGCAAAGTTATGTTGTAGCCATCCTTATATCTTAATAAAGTGCAAAACAGAATGCTTTGAATATATTAAGTGCTCAATAATTAAATAAATGTTGTTGAATAAATGTACATAGGGTGCCACCATAACTTGCTGTTTATTGTTTGTAAAAATTCGGGCAACTCCATTACTGACAGAAATGATCAATCAACTGCACATGCATTGCAAAACATGCTATTGTTTTTATACATACTCCATTATACCTTTGCAGTAAGGGTAACACTCTCCAGAGCTTTTGAAAATTCAATAACCCTTGATTATTTGTATAAACAGATGTAAAGTAAGGTATTGATAATCCAAAAGTAATTTCTACTTGGATTTTGAAATGTGTTTCTATATTTATGTTAGACTATGAATATGCCTAATGTTCTTTACAAGAGAATGCACTTGAAACAAAATAAGCTACACTATGAAAAGCTGATTTAGAAAGAAGTTGAATGCAATTCGGTTTCTATGATCCTACCCCTTTACTTAACTCTTCTGTGTAACCTACCACCACTTTGATTACTCAAACTACATGGAACTTTCCATTTCTCAAACCCTCCCCAGAGGACAAGGAACATTTAAATGTTGATTTTCTTGGGGATATTTTCTGTATAAAGCAGGCAATTCTCATCTGTGAATTTGAAATCATGACTGCCTAGGTATTACAAAAAATCAATGAAAAGACATGAAATATACCATTTGCTTCACTAAAATTAAGATTTTTCATCTTTTGTAAAATATTTTATTCATTTGTGAAATGCATTATAAACCACTAATGTTCTTCATGACTTTTTTTTTTCAGGTAAGTGACCTGAGGTAGAGAAAAATCAGCTGGTGATATACTTAATCACATATGAAATCTCACAAAGTTCTCTACCCAACTCATAGTGCTGTTATAAAGAAAAAATAAGCAAATCATTTTGAAATATTTAGAGAAAGTAAAGGAGCGAATAATAAATGTAAGGCATCACTGTATCTTAATGAGAACCTGAAAGATTAGCTTTTCATCTTTCTCTTAATTATTCATGAATGGTACACTCCATCTCTAAGTGTACAGACAACAGAGTGTTTGGGTAGAAAGAACATGGGTTTTAAAGTCAAACAAGCCTGGGTTTGAATCAAGCTTCCACGTTCACTAGTTCTGACCTGAAATAATTCACTCATTTTCCTTGTATTTCAGTTTCTTCATTAGGAAAAATTGAGCAAAAATATTCAATAAAAACAGATATAAAGTGTTTGACCTGTAGTGAAAATTCATTAAATGATAATCCATTTCCTCTTTTTATTCCTAAACCAGAGGTTCTCAATTTTTTTTTATTATGGAACTCTTCTAGCAATGATTCACATGAACAATTTATATTTATCTGGTTACCATGTAACAGCTTAAAACAATTCTTCACATCAACTATTGAATTTAATTTTCACTGCTACCCTATGAAGTATTTAGATATTATCCTAATATTATACAGTAATAAATTGAGCTTCAAAGAGAGTAAATAATTCATATAAGATCTTGCATGTAGTAAGTTCCAAATTGAACCTTCACCTACCATTCCATCAAGGCTGGTTACCCAATTACTGAAGAAAAAAAAAAAGTCCTAGCTAGAACTAACAAAAAGAATGTTTTATACTAAGAAAGTTAAATCTAATGATAATACATATTATTAAACTACTTACTTAGGCCCAAAGTACACTACAGATATAATCCCATTTTTAACACTAATGGTTCTAGTGGTGCAGCCAAATATTTTTGTAAAACTTTTGTAACACGTTCCTAGAAAATAGCTTTTTATGAAAAAAACAGTGAATTAACAAATATACACCTATATGAAAACTTACAATAGCTAGTCTGGTTGTTCAGGGTGGAGAATGACTTTCAAATAAAATTTAGAGTGTAATTTTATATTTTTCAGTAATACACTAAATTTCCTCAGTAATCAATATATTTCTTCCTAAATGACATTATAAGATGAATACGTTCTGGGGATAGAATGTACAGAATACTGATTAAAGTTAATAATACTGTATTGTATATTTCTAATTTAGGAAGAAAGTACATCTTAAGTGTTCTCACCACAAAGGAAAAAAGAAAAGGTAACTATGTGAGGTGACAGGTATGTTAATTACCTTGATTGTAGTTATCATTTAACAATATATACATATATTAAATCATCATATTGTACCTCTTTTTAAAAAAATCATGTTCTGCAACCTAAATATACATAATTCTTATTGTCAATCATAACTTATAAAGCTGGGGAAAAATTAAAATAGTAAAAAGTACAAATAATCTTTTTTAAAAAGCTGTTGTCTCTGAGTACTGAAATCGTCCACTTTTTTCTATACACTTTTCTATATTTTCAAAACGTTCTGTGTAGTACATATATTATTTTTGTAGTTATAAAATATCTTAGTAATTACCTACTCATCCAAAAAAAAATCCCACAAAATAATATTGGAAAAATAGCTATGTCTAAATTGGGTGGGCCGTTAAAACAAGATCACCATTTCACCCAACCAACTCTGAAAGTACAGCTGATTAATCACTTGGATATTTCAGACTCTCAAAACTACACTTAAAGACTCAATTCTTTAAGCCCTTACAGTCCCTTGTATCTGTTTCTTGTTAATTAGGAGGAAATAGAGCATAAAAATTAAAGGTATGTGGGTTCTAGATTCTGACTGCTTAAGTTCAAATCCCTACTACTTTAGACAAAGACCTTAATTTTATTAAGCCTTTTTCCCTCTTCTTTAAATTAGGGAAAATAAAAGTACCTATAGCACAAGGTTTTTCTAATGATTAAATTAAATAACCCAAATATTGGTAATAAGTAACATTTATCAAGCATTTTACCATATAATGAACACTGCTAAACATTCTTCATATATATTATCTCATTTAGTAAACACAAAACCCTATAAGTAAGTACTATTACTATCCCTTTTATAGATGAAAAAAGTGAGGTCCAAGGTCCCATAACTAGTACACTAAACCAGGATTTATCCAGCAGACTAAATTCAATAAGCTCAATGCCAGGCACATAGTAAGCATTTAATAAATCTTGGCTTGTGTTTTGTGTTTCTTTCTACTTTACCTGAGTGTCAATTTCTTATTTAACAGTTCTAAACTGAATGAAGTAGCTCTCAAATACTGCACTTTCAGGATTCCCTGTTCTTACCCTACTGAACACCATCATTCTAAAAAAGGATTTTTAGGGCAGTGAAAATACTCTGCATTATATTATGATGAGGAATATATAACATTGTACATTTGTCCAAACCCACAGAACAACACCAAGAGTGAACCCTAAAGTAAAAAGTGGACTTTGGGTAATTATGATGTGTCCGTGTAGGTTCATGCTTGGTTAAAAAAAAAAAAAAAGTACTATTCTGGTGAGTGATGATAATGGGGGAGGAGGCCATGCATTTGTGGGGCAGGGGTATATGGGGAATCTCTGTACCTTCTTCTCAATTTTACTGCAAACCAAAAACTGTTTTAAATATATAAAGTCTTCAAATGTAATGTGGTATCCTGAACGGGATCCTAGACCAGAAAACGACATTAAGTAAAAAATAAGGAAATCCGAATAAAACATGGACTTCACTTAATAATAATGTAAACACTGGTTCATTAGTTGTGGCAAATATACCATACTAATGCAAAATATTAATAAAACCTGGGTATGGGATATATGAGAACTCTGTACTATGTTCTCATTTTTTTCTATAAATCTAAAACTGTTCTAAAAAAGTATCTATTTGAAAAAAAATTCAATCAAAAAAGTCAATGGAAGTTGTTTTGGGAATATAAACATATAAGATGAAGACTTGAAGGGATGTGACCACCAGGATGCATTTAAGTCAGACGGGCAAATGACAGAGTGTCAGGGCCTTAATCTAAGAAAGGCATTTTTTTTTTAAAGTAGTTTTGAATGGTTAAAAGTCCCCAAATGACAAACTAAAGAGAAATTCAGATTAGAAGGTTTTAAAAAGTGAAATAATTACCCAGAGTCATCAAGCTAGTTCATGGAAAGCTGGGACTAAAAACTATGGACTCCCAATCCAGTGCTCTTTCTACTGTAACACAGTAGTCATCAAGCTAGTTCATGGAAAGCTAGGACTAAAAACTATGGACTTCCAATCCAGTGCTCTTTCTACTGTAACACATTACATGTTTGACTTAAGGCAATAATTAGGTAAACTGAAGGGAAAAAAGCAACAAAATGGAAAACCTTTGAATGAGACTCAAGTATTCTTGTTAGTATGGCAAGGAACAGCCACAAATGGCTTTAACAAGAAGAGAAACAAAACAGACTAGACATTTGACAAGGGAAGAAACGTCAGAATTAAGGGGAAGTGATAGTAAGCTCCCTTGGTGGTTTCAGATCCAAACTTTTGCCTTTCAGGTAATAATTCAAAGCGCTTAAAGCCTGGACTGACCATACTAAATAAAATAAATTATAACCTGTTGAGATAAGGTCAATTTTATAGTCTGTACCCTGAAATTCCTGAATTCATATCTAGTTCTAACTGGGCAACAAACTCATTGTTGGTTGGGCTAATTTGTTTTATTCTTCTGACTTTTTCTGACTGCATCTAAAAAATATATTATGAAAATTTTCAAGCATACAAAAATAACATACAATGAAGGAATTCTCTTGTACCCATTATCCAATTTCAATAATTCACAACATTCTACCTTTCACATTTTGCCTATTTGCCACCACCACCTATCCCCCCCACTCCCCGAACTGACTGAACTGATTTAAGATGAAGAACAGAACCACCTTGGGAAAAAAGAAAAAGAAAAGATCAAGCAATATTTTCAGTCTGTTACCCACTGAGACTTAAACCAGAAAGGTTCCAGATTGTGAGGCAAATAAAAACAAGCCAGGGACAATAAAGTGAAAATCTGTTAGAAGGATAGTCTAAATATGTTAGTTGACAATCAATGGAACTATTGTCTATGTGGAAAGAGGTATTTTAAAGAATTATTTTCTGACTTTTTTCAGTTTGACACAAAGAAGTAGGGCAAGATGATTGTATAGCTTCACTGAGAATATAGTTTCTAAAGATGAATTTAGATTTGAGGAACACAAAGTTTGATTTCATAATGTTTACATTCACACAATCACAAACCTTCCATTTCCAATAAGCACCTATACAAAGAATAATTGGCACTATTGACAAAATTTCAATATCACCAAGACTCAGTTAATTTTGAAAGTTCAGTTTATTTTTATAAACATTTTATTTCCCATGAAGTCTCTGTGTGCTTGAGTTATTCCATTTTTAGATTTTTTAATTTTTTAATTAGAATATAAAGTGACTTTGTCAAATTCAGTGGTCTTTTTATAATCTTAATGAAAGTACATATTTCTGGACCCTGGAGGACTCTTCCACACATTAGAATTTCACTTCAGTTTCTTGTCTAAATGTCGAAGACAGAGACTATTAGCAGCTAGCTGTGCGGCAAATACAAGTACATCTAAAACATCTTCACTGAAAAGAAAAGATGAACAACATTATCCTGAACTGTTTCAATTTTCATCATGAAACAAAAGGCAAAAATAGGCAGGTAGAGATGGGAAATGATGAGAAAAGGGAAGTTAAAATGACATAATTAGCAAGGTCCAACTGAAGTTTTAAAGCATGTATCTAAATATCAAGATATAGGTGGGTGTTTTGGCAGGAAGCGTGGGGTGGGCTGGACAATGAGAGCGTCCACTGTCTGAGTCAATAAAGCTACACTGGTTTTGAAAAATAAGTAAATACATACGTAAATATCAAGATACACATTCTCCTCAAATTTGAACCCTCCCAATTGACTTTAGATTGCAGATGCAATGAACAGAAACTAATTCTTTTCTCCATCTTCATTAGCAAAATGTTAGCATGTAGCTGTTTCTTGCTCTCCATTCTCTCTTAAACTATAAAAATTTCCTCAATCAAAAAATTCCTTCCTATATTTCATATAAATTAAGTTTTATCTCTGTACATTTCTGAGGATATCCTTAGTTCTCTATAGATTTTAATTCATTCAAAAGTTGCACAACCTCATAATGGTTTATATGCCCTGCCTTCCCAAAAAGTCTAAACTGAGGCTTTTCCAAAGAACATTTGTTTAAAAAGACCATCCACATATTGATCCTATTCTTCATTCTTTCTGACCACACATCCTACAATTGCTATGCATTCTAATATATTTCTGCCCCTCATAGGTTATATCCCATTTTACTCATCTCAAGTGTCCATTCCATGCTGACAATCACCTTTCCACTCACATAGCTAGATCACTTTCCAACTACTGCTTACCCCTCTAAATTCTGCTTCACTACACACTAATTTCTAATACCAAATACCCACTCCTGAGACAAAAATATATCAGTTAAAGGTCAAGTCCTAGTAATTTATCTCAAAATTCCAATCATCATGAAAAACATGTATGACTTTCCATAAAGTTCTAACTCTTGCTCCTTTCTAAATGATCTGTCATAGGCTAGTTCTGTGTACTGTCCTATCCTACATTTCTCCCTGTTGCATCCATTGTGACTCAGTGAAGGTTCTTGCCTCCGCTTTCCTAAATCTACATCCCCCGAAGATATCTGGCCAGCACACAGTAAAAATTATTAAAACTACCATATATCGGCTCTTTGTCACCATGTCTTAATATTTTTGAGCACCTGTTTTCATTCCATTACATAGAAACTTCTTTCTCCTTAACGTTTGCCTTTCACATAATTTAACAAATATCTAGAATAGCAGATTAATAGTTGAATATGTTTTCATATATGAGTTACTGATAAAACATGATTATTTACCTATCTGATTGTATATTTTTATCTTAAAAATCAAAATAGAGACAGAGAAAAGGAAACAAAAGAAATACACATTCTAGAAACACAAAGGATTAAGAAGGGAGACAGATTAAATTGTCAAAGAAGTGTGTCTTTACTAGAAACATTAAGCAGAATATTTGTCAATCCTCTGACAAATACACCACTGTACAAGCTCTGGACATCTGAGAAGGGAAAAAGGCAAATGAGTAAGATAGCCAAAGCTAAACTGTTATTAATTCATTTTTTATAGGTAATGTTTTTTATATCTTTTAATGTGGCTTACACTGGAGTTGATTTTTGTACCTTATGTAGAGGTTAAAGTGTAAGTTGTTCTCTAAAGGGTTAAAAATCATGATTTTTCTATTCATTAGGATACCCTAAAAGAAATGAAAAGACAAGCTATGAGTCAGGAGAAGAAATTAGTATCTAGAATATATAAAGAACTCATGCAAATCAATAAAAAGGCCCATAAAAAATTAAATGAAGAAAATGGGCAAAAGACACAAACAACTATTTTACAGAAGAGAAAAGACATATACATGTTCACAGCTTCATGGTCAACTAGAAAATGCAAATCATGACCACAGTGAGATATTTTTTATCCACTCAGGTAGCAAGAATTAATAAATCTGACAAAATACTATGGGTAAAAGAGAATATGGATTAACAGAGATATCTTATACATCACTGGTGAGAGTATAAATGGGTAATACAATTTTGGAAAAATAATTTGACTGTCTCTTGCAAAGTTGGGCAATTATATACCTTACGATCCAGCAATTCAAATCTCAGTAGACACTCAAGAGAATGTCTTGCAAACATAACCAAGAAACATACACAAAAATGTTTATACCAGCACTCTTCATATTAACAAAAAAATGAAAAACCCAAATGCCCATTAATTGCAGAAAGGATAGATATACTTTGGCATTGTCATAAATATCATATAAAAGTGAAAGTTAACCATATGAATTATAATTACTTACAAAAACATGCATGTGTAATCTTAATAACTTAATGTTGAGAGATAAATACAGCATATTAATATATTATTTAGTCACAACTTTATAAGTGGTATAGCTATATATATTGTTTTTTGAAAAAACAATGGAAAATAAACAAAAATTCAGAATGGTGGTTACTTCTCGTTGGGGAGTATCAATGTGAGTAGGGGAAGAGTATACAGATGGATGTAAATTGTTAATGTTCTAATTCTTTGGTTGAATCTTGGGTAGGTATTTATTTTGATTAAAAATAATGCATGAATGAATGTAATAAAAGAGGATAATAAATGGAACAATGACTTTGAATCATAATTAACCAATTCTGTGCACATTAAGTCCAACTGAAAAATGACAACACTTTAGGAATACTTTTCAAACTTTAATGTACATATGAATAACTTGAGATCTTATTAAAAATGAAGATGATGATTAATTAGGACTGGGCAGAATTTGAGATTCTGCATTTTAAGCTCCCACATGTGGATGCTGCTGGTTTTACAGACTATATCTATACTATTCACTGATTTCCAACTATGAAGTACAATGGAAGCTAAAAAGATTGATACACTCAAGGCAACAGTAAATGTAAAGCCTGTCATATAATGCTTTAAACATGTAAGCATTTTATTTGGTCAAATTAAAACTCACTTTAAAAAAAAATAAGCAGAAAAAATATAAATAACCTTGGTTTTAAGACTGAGCATCAGTGACTCAATAAATTCAGAGACTTGAAAGAATAAACTAAATAAACTGACCTGACCACTGAATGGAATGATAGGTGGCATATTTTGGAAAGTTGATTATGCTATTAAGAAATAATGATTGGGCTTCACCCAATTCCAAAGTGAAGCAGAAGATACTGATAAAAGGTACTGGGTTCACGTTGAAGTGAAAGAAACTTCTTTCCTGAGTAATAAGAAACTGAAAGAATGTTAAGAATTAAGGAAAGATCACTTTGGTTTCTTTAGGATGAGAATAAAAGGTTACTTTTTCCCTCACTGTTCTCTATCAAACTTCAACCTGCATTTGAGGGAGTAATCACTGGTGATCAGAAATTTTCTTAAAAGGAGGCAGAAAAACAATTAAAAGATGACTTCAATGGCATATACGTCTAAGAATGCATGCAGCATATTCTAAAGTACTTCTGCTCTAGCAACACTAGTATTGCTAAACAAGAGTAGAGAGATATATTAAAAAATATATCACAATTGCTGTTAATTTCATATTTAATAAAGATAATCAATACACAGAAAGAGTAAATATGCCTGATTAGAATGATTTCATTAAGTGAAATACATTGTATCAAAAAGAATCAATTCAGGTAGTTTTTACTACTAGTGTCACAGAAGGTCTGTTCAAAAAAATGCAAAGATCGTTATCTCTTCTAAGCTTTCTTATAACACTGTCTCCAATACAGGAAGAACCATAGAGAAACAGAAGGAAATTAGACCAGTGAAATAGCAAGAATATTTATAGAGAAAGGAAAAGCCAAATTATTGGGGCAAGAAAATTTTAAAATAAGGATGTATTCTTGGAAAGAGTCAGGTATAAAAATATATTTGGACTTAGAAAAACACGTTCATGTACTCCATTTTCTCCAAACCAGAATTTAGGTATCTTTAATAGTATTCTACAGTATAGATTCTAGAAAATTTAATAAGACTATACTTATGTTTCTATAATAAAAGGATGTAAATGTGTTTTTTGTTGTGTTGTTTCTAACTAATAAATTATAATGTACGTATTTCCTGATTGTTGCATACTCTCAAAAATTAGCCAATGGCAAATATGGTGTCTGGCGACTAAACGATAATAAAGATTTTACTATTAAAGTATTCATGCTATAGTCAATAGTAATTACAGCTATAAATTACTAGGAATTTGTAATAAAATATAACAACAGACTACATAGCTGTGCTTAGCTATTCAAGGCCATTTATTAAGTCAAAACACAATGCAACATTACCATTATGTCCAGATGTGATGAAGGCACAGACATCCCACAAAATATTAATATCTCTATATTAGAACAAGAGATAATCAGGAGACATACCTGAGTAAACAATTTCCCACAATCACCAGGAAAGTAAACAAAGAAATTCTGGAGACTCATCTTGGACTTTAAGCAATTAAATGTATTCACACCTTCCATGGATCCCACTGTTTTGTCTGGCTAAGGCTTTGATAGCTTTATCAGTAATATGTTCTATTATTGAAATGTCAAGAGGCTTAACATCAAACATGCAACTTGAAATATATATATATATAATAAAATATGTCTCTTAAATATAAAATATGACTGCCCTCAGACTTTTATTATCATCATTTTTTGTACAATGCATTATGTTTTTCAAAGCACTTAAACATTTATTACTTCATTTGACCTAAAGACTGTTAAATAGGTGAGGAAAATACGCTATTTTAAATATTAAGATTCTGAGACACAGAAGTCATTTGCCTAAAAATCATATATATGCTGACTTTTAGTTTCACTTTTAAATACCCTTAAATCCTTTTATTTCCACATTTGTTACCTTGTTAAAATCACTACTATACCTAAAATATTATGTCAAGTCAGCAGGTATTTAATAAGCAACTTCTATGTGCAAGACTTCCAATCATGCATAACTGTTGTTATAATTAATTTGTAACATTGACAGGGGTAATATTAAAAATGCTTAACAACTAACAACAGAAGGTACTAAGGTACTTTGGTTAGTACCAAAGAAAATGAACACTTGAACAAATTGAAACGTATCACCTAAGTTTTACCAAAGGATATCAGCTGCATGTCAGCCCTGACATGGACAGGACTCAGGCTTTGATGTGATCTCAAACTACCAATCATTTGTAGACAAGTTTATTTGGCCTGAAATGCTCAATTATATAAAGATTTCTTAGAATATGTAGAAAATTCTGGAAGTACGTGGTATAAAATTGAAGAAATCATAAATGTAAAGAAAAAAATCACTTCCCAGGTGCCAATATTTAGAAATATGAAGTCATTACCACCAAATTAGTCATAGTATTTATAAACATTTTAATTTAATCTTTTCATACATATATATTCAAATTTAATTAATTTTATTATAAAGCATAAGTGGGATTTTGAATATCCTCTTAGTACAATTTTTCTTTTCCTGTCATTGCTTGACTATCTATTATTCTCCCTCTACATTTCCTCTCATCCAAAGGAATCCATTTTAACAACTTAGTACATTCCACTTTCATATTCTTCTCCCTTTGCAAATAACTTTGCTATAAAGCAGATATATACATATCTGCTGTATACATATCTTACATATAAAACACATATTCAGGGATTTTTGTCATTATACAAAAATTTAATGTTATACACACTTTCTATACCTTGCTCTTCTTGCTCATCAGTGATTCCTGGAAATTCTTCCAGATCACCTGAGATAACTATAATTCACATCTTTTGGTGACTGCATTATAATCCATGGTGTAAATTCCCATTATTTATTAGCATTACTTTATTAATGGAATTACTATTTCTTCCACTCTTACCACTACAAACAAGCTGTAACAACATTGAAATAAAAAAAAAGTATGTCCTTAAATATTGATACTTACATTTCTATGGGATATATTCCCAAGGATGAGATTGTTAAATCAAACAATATTATGAAGTGAAATTTTTAACAGATGTTACCAGATTGCGTTTCAAAACAGGTAACACACACCACATTTCTACCAGCAACAAATAAAGAGTTACCTCCCCAAATCTCTACTGGCAGTAAATGTTAACCCCATCAGATTAACGCAAATTTTAAATGCTAAGACACATTACCTCGCTGTTACTTAAATTTGAATTTCCCTAATTCCTAGTGAAATTGAGCATCTTCTCATATGTTAACCAACAGAATTTGCTTTCCTGTGAAATGTCTTTTCTTTTTATATTGGATTGTTTCGTAACTTTTTTCTTAACATCAAACAGATCTTGGATATTAACCTTTCCTGATAACATAGATTACAAATACTTTTCCAAACCTATATTTTCCTAATGACTTTTATTATTTTTATATAAAAGGTCTTTATTTTTATGTAATTAAATTAACTCAAACTTTCTCAGTTTTCACTCTTGTTAAAAAGATTTTAGGGGTACCTGGGTGACTCGGTTAAGCATCTGGTCCTTGATTTCAGCTCAGGTTTTTGTTTTTGTTTTAAGATTTTATTAATTTATTTGAGAGAGAGAGAAAGCCAGACACAGGGCATGAGCTGAAGGGGAGGGACAGAGGAAGAGGGAAAGCAGACTCCCCACTGAGCAGGGAACTCCAGAACCCTGGGATCAAGACCTGAGCTGAAGGTAGATGCTTAACCAAAATGAGCCACCCAGGTGCCCCTCAGTTCAGGTCTTGATCTCAGGGTCATGAGTTCAAACCCCACGCTGGGTGTGGAGGCCACTTTAAAAAAAAAAATGTTTTATAGTTTCCTAGATTTTTTGGCAAGTTTTCTGTTTGTTTTCATTTAAGCCTTTCATCTTAAATTATTTTTGTTTAATGTGCAAAATGGAAATATACTTTCACTCTTTTCCATAAAGATAACCTATTATGCCAATCCTATTAATTAAATGATCCATTATTTTCCAACTAAATTGTCATCTGTTTTAGGATTCTCTAATCTGTTCAATGGATCTATTTGTCTATTCCTATGCTGTTACCATATTGTTTTGGTTAGCTGGCTTTGGAGTAAGTTCTACCATGTTTTAGCATCTCACTATTCTTTTTCAAGTTTTCTTGCTTTTTGCTAGCACTTAATCTTCCACGTAATTTTTTTTATTATGTTATGTTAGTCACCATACAGTACTTCATTAGTTTTTGATATAGTGTTCCATGATTCACTGTTTGCGTGTAACACCCACTGCTCACTGCAATATGTGCCCTCCTTAATACCCATCACCAGGCTAACCCATTCCCCCACCCCTCTCCCCTCTGACACCCTCAGTTTGTTTCCCCAAGTCCACAGTTTCTCATGGTTCGTCTCCCTCTCTCATCCCCCCCCCTTCATTTTTCCCTTCCTTCTCCTAATGTCCTCCATGCTATTCTTTATGTTCCACATATAAGTGAAACCATATGATAATTGTCTTTCTCTGCTTGCCTTATACCACTGGGCATAATCCCATTCAGTTCTATTCTTTATGTTCCACATATAAGTGAAACCATATGATAATTGTCTTTCTCTGCTTGCCTTATACCACTGGGCATAATCCCATTCAGTTCCACCCATTTCAGTGCAAATGGTGGGTATTCATCCTTTCTGATGGCTGAGTAATATTTCATTATATATATGGACAGCATCTTCTTTATCCATTCATTTGTTGAAGGGCATCTCAGCTCCTTCCAGTTTGGCTATAGTGGACATTGCTGCTATGAACACTGGGGTGCATGTGCCCCTTCTTTCCACTACATCTGTATCTTTGGGATAAATACCCAGTAGTGCGATTGCTGGGTCATAGGGTAGCTCTATTCTTAACTATTTGAGGACACTCCATACTGTTTTCCAAAGTGGCTGTACCAACTTACATTATCACCAACAGTGTAAGAGGGCTCCCCTTTCTCCACATCCTCTCCAACATTTGTTGTTTCCTGCCTTGTTAATTTTTGCCATTCTAACTGGTGGAAGGTGGTATCTCAATGTGGTTTTGATTTGAATTTCCCTGATGGCTAATGATGTTGAACATTTTTTCTTGTGTCTGTTAGCCATTCATATGTCTTCTTTGGAGAAGTGTCTGTTCATGTTCTCCCCTTTTTTTGACTTATTTGTTTTTGGGTGTTGAGTGTGAGAAGTTTCTTTATAGATCTTAGATACCAGCCCTTTATCTGTAGTGTCATTTGCAAATATCTTCTCCCGTTCAGTGGGTTGCCTCTGTTTTGTTGACTGTTTCCTTTGCTGTGCAGAAGCTTGTTATCTTGATGAAGTCCCAAAGTTCATTTTTGTTTTTGTTTCCCTTGCCTTTGGGGACGTGTCTTGAAAGACGTTGCTATGGCCAGTGTCGAAGAGGTTACTGCCTATGTTCTTCTCTAGGATTTTGATGGATTCCTGTCTCACATTGATGTCTTTCATCTATTTATAGTTTATCTTTGTGTATGGTGTATATAGCCTCTGTAATATACTTCATTTGTCTGTATATAGCTGTCCAAATTTCCCAGCACCATTTATTGAAGAGACTTTTTTCCATTGGATATTTTTTCCTGCTTTGTCGAAGATTAGTTGACCATAGAGTTGACAGTCCATATCTGGGCTCTCTATTGTGTTCCGTTGATCTTTGTGTCTGTATTTGTGCCAGTACCATGCTGTCTTGGTGATCACAGCTTTGTAATATAGCTTGAAATCAGGCAACTTGATGCCCCCAGCTTTTTCTTTTTCAACATTTCCTTGGTGATTTGGGGTCTTTTTTCCATACAAATTTTAGGATTGTTTGTTCTAGCTCTTTGAAAAATGCCATTGGTATTTTGATCAGGATGGCACTGAAAGTATAGATTGCTCTGTCTTCCATATAATTTTGAAAAAGATTTTTAATTAAAAAAAATCCTCCTTGAGAATCTAATTATAATTGCATTACATATATATACTTAATACATAAGCATAAAATGACTGGAAAAACTAACATTTTGCTATTGTTGTCCCATACAAAAATATGATCTGTGCTTCCTTTAATCAGATCATGTCCTTAAATAAGCTGTTACCCTTTTTTTATATAGATCCTATATAATTTTTCATAATTTTATTAATAAGCATTTGGTAACTTTTGTTTCTATGGGAAATGAAATATTTTTTTCCTATTGGTAAAAAAGAACTTCCCTAGATGCCTATTACTTCCTATTGATTTTCATTCAATTATCTTCCATCCAACTGCCTTTCACTTAACCTTAGTAACTATTTTTCTAGATTCTTAGAGTTCTAGAATTTTTTAAGTTGAGAGATCAGTCCAAAAGACACTGTAAACTCTTCTCTACAACTATTAGTGTCACCTGTATCATCTGCCTACTGTATCTGCTAAGCCCTCCTCATTAGTGTTAATAACTGTGATAAATGGTTCCTTATCTAGTTACTGATGTTAATTGAAATATTTTTGGGATTTAACCATTTTGGATTACATTTTCTGTTAGGTGTGAATGAAAATACTTTATTATATTCAAGCAATTCTATTGAAGATGAATGTATTTCTCATTGGTGATATAATGAACTATGCTGATATATTTCCTATTGTTGAATCTGCTTGAATTCTTACTTAAACACACACAAGCAAAATTTTAGGTCCTGCTGTATCATCCTTCTGATCCATTGCTGATATTAGTTGCTAGTATTTTATGTAGAAATTTTGCATTTATTTCATAAGTGAGATTGGACTATAATTTATTTCTGTACAATCTTCATCAGTTAGGTTTTAAGTAAAATTAGGAGAGGCTTCAATATTTTTCAATGACCTAGAATAATTTAAATTATCAAAATTATTTATTCCTTTAAGTGCCCACATTTGGTCATCTTTCTAACCTCTTCTATGCTAATAGGTATCTGTTTTCTACTTCTTCTTAGGTCAATTTTATAATTTGCATTTGAATAAAAGATATTCTACTTCTTATCGATTTCAAATTTATTGCCAGACAGTTGCATTTAGATTTCTTTTAAAATTCTTCTCATATTTCAGTTTTATCTACTTTTTCATTCCCAATTAGTGTCTAGTTTTGCTCAGTCTCTTTTCCATAAACTTTATTATTATTATTATCATCGAGATAAAATTTACATAACACAAACTTCACCATTTTAACTATGTTAAAGTGTACACTTTGGTTGCTTTCAGTACATTCACAAGGTTGTATAAACATCACCAACTGATTCCAGAATATTTCATCACCACAAAAGGAAATCCTATACCCATTAAGCAGTCACTCCCCATCCTGCCTTCCCCCAGGCCCAGGCAACCACTAATCTACTCTCTGTTGCTATGGATTTGCCTATTTTGGACATTTCATATAACTGGAATCATGCAATATGTGGCCTTTTATATCTGGATTCTTCCACTTAGCATAATGTTTTCAAAGTTCATTCATGTTGTAGCATGTATCAATACTTCATTCCTTTTTATGGCTGAATAATACTCTATTGTATGGACACACCACATTTTTGTTTATCCATACATACAACAGTTGATGGACATTTGAGTTGCTTCTACTTTTTGGCTACTATGAATAGTGCTGTTAGGAACATTTGCTTTATGTGAACACAAGTTTTATGTGAACATATGCTTTCAATTATCTCCCACATAGAATTGCTGGGCCCGTTTTCTTTTTTGTTTTTTCATCTTCATGTATTGTATCTGTCTTTCCAAAGAACCAGCTTTTAGATTGATTTTATTATATTTTGTTTTCCATTTAATTAATTTCATCTTTTAAGAATTCTCACTTCCTCTTTTATCCCCCTCTTCTATCTTAAATTATTCTGTATTCTAATTTCTTAAAGTTATTAGATTGCCCCTTATTTTCTATTTTTCTTACTAACAAAGGCATATAAGGCTATCAACTCTCCTCTGACACCTTTAGCTATTTTCCATAGGTTTTTATATAAAATAGTCTCCTTTTCATTGTTTTTCAAGTGACTTCCTCTTTAACCAAGGGTTATGTAGTATTTTAATTTCTAAGTAGTTAATAATTTTTGTTACCTTTTAAATTCTATTTACACTAGCTTATAATCAGCAAATGTGCTTGTAAAAATCTTCCTAAAATTTATAAATTTTTCTTTGTACCTAAACACAGATGTTCAAAAGAAATATTTAAAGAACATCAGATTTTACATATACATTATTTTTATGAATTATATTCCATTTCTCTTAGTCATTATTTCTATGTGTTTAACAGAACTGTCTGGACCTTTCCAGTTTTTGCTTTATGTACTTATTTACTATAAATAAACCTGCTGTATACAGATTTATGTGGTTATTTTCTTCATAAACTGTGCCTTTTATCAGTACAGTATCTCTTTAGTATCAATGCTGTCACCTTTTTTTTTCTGTTTTCCTTTTGTTTGCATTGGTCTGATGTCTCTTACGTCCACCATTTTACAAAGCCTTCTCTTTAACTTTGTCGTAGGCGTTATTCCTGTAATATAACTTGAGTGGTTTATGTATTTAAACTCATTCTGACATCTGTCTTTAATGGGAGTATTTTGTCCATCCACATTAAACATAATTGATGCATTTATTTTTATCTCTTCTAATTACTTCTATTTTCTTATTTTACACTATTGTTTCCTACTACCTTTTTCATGTTTTATTTGATCAAGTGGCTCTGCATTCTATTTTCTCCTTGCTAATATTGAGGTTCTATAGGATGCACTATTGTATTCCCTTCTTTACCTCCCTTTTCTGCTCTAATGAACAGACACTTTTTTGCCACCATGAGATTCTATCCCCTTTCCGCCTAAATAGATGAGATCTTTAGGATACATTCACTTTCCTCCCACTTCTCATCCTTGTGTCTCTCATCTCCACTACTCTTTTTCCTCCTCTTTTACTTTCCTCCTGCCCATTCCCCCATCAACTAAGTTTTCTTCTAAAAAAAACAAAACAAAACAAGATTTTATTTATTTGAGAGAGAGAGAGAGGGAGAGAGAGAGCACAAAGGGGGAAGAGTAGGGGGGGAGGGAAAAGCAGGCTCCCCACTGAGCAGGGACTCCATCCCAGGACCCTGAGATCATAACCCAAGCCTAAGGCCGATGCTTAGCTGACTGAGCCACCCAGCCACCCCCAACTAAGTTTTCATGAGACAGTTTAGTACTTTAAAAAGTTTCTCTATAGAAATTTGATCTTTTTATTTCAAAAGTCTGAAATTTCATTACATATTTACTAGTCATCTATCTTTATCACTTTTTTAAATAGTTTTTATTTATAGTTTTACTTAAGTAATCTCTATGCCCAACATGGGGCTTGGATTCATAACCCTGAGATCAGGAGTCACATGCGCTACTAACTGACCCAGTCAGGTGCCCCTATCTTTCTCTCTTAAATGAAATTATACACACACACACACACACACACACACACACACTCAATAACATTAAAATGCTTATTATTCACCAGTATATTCCTTTCTTCTTCATCTTCTTCATCTTGAAGTCTTTGTTCTGGTTTGTTATTTGCTTATAATCTATTCTCAGGCATTTTTTTTCAGATGGGGTATAGTAATTACATGTTCTGAGTTCTTATTTATCCCTAAATGTATTTCTTTCACCTTCACTAGTAAATGGTAATTTTCGGGGTGTTGATTCTTGGATTGTAGTCATTTTTCTTTTGTAGTCTGTAGATGCCATTTCACTATCTTCTAACTTGCTATGTTGCAGATAAGAAGTTCTATGATACTTTGATATTTTCCCTTTTGTAGAAATTTTGCTCTTTCTATTGGGAGCTTATAACACAGTTCAACTTGTTGTTAGAGTTCAGAACTTTTATCACGATATCCCTGTGTGTGTCTTTTCTTTCAATCAAGACCATAAATCAGTAAACCCTTTCAATCCACAGATTCTGATCTTTCTTAATCTCGGAAAAATTTTCTTCTATCATTTAATTTACCTCTCCTCCATCTATTCTTTTCTTTCCCTCTGTAATTTCTATTATTCACATATTTTGACTTCTGATCTGACCTCAAAGACTCATCCTTTTTATTCAAGATTTTCACATTTTACCTCTGTTCTATTTCTTGCACTTGGTCTTTCAGTTCACTGAATCACGTTTCAAGGCGATCATATTCTCCTTCAATTTTTCCACTGAGTTGTTCAATTGAGGTAAGTGTTTTATTAGTATCTGAAATTCTTTTTTGTTCTGAATTTGAGTTTCCTTAAATGTTTTTTTTTCTTTTCCCAAATTCAGGTTGCACTTATTTTTGCCAACAGCACTAGTTGCTTAGAGTATGTACTCTCATTTTCCTACCTGATCTTCCTATCTCCCTCACTACTAGGTCCCCTTAAATGGATTGTTATTTTTCACTGATAGCTCACTGGAGCTCAGTTCTGGTTGTTGCAGCATCTTCAACGGCAGACACACTCGGTGAAATGCAAAGGTAGAGTCTGTCAGTTCCCTGCCAAGGCACGAGGAGGAAGATCTTTGTTGTCCTATCTATTTCTTTGCAGTCTCAGGGACACAGAAAACTCAGCCAGCACATTCAGCAACTTTGGCATATTAGTCAGGTGGGGAGACTTAAATACTTAAATGAGAAATACTGGTTTTTCTCCCCTAGTGGTTCACACATCTCTGAAGCCCAAGCTCTTCTTCTCAATTTCTACTGTTTTCTGGTCTTTATCTATGAACTCCAGTACTGTTCTCTAGTTGTTTGCCCAAGTGAAAGTAGACATTTCAAAGCAGTGTCTCCACCCAAGGTATCATGGCAATTGTATTCAGAAAGGCAGTCAGGAATTGGAAGTGAAGGGGAAGATAGCCATATGCGTAGATCACTTTGTTTTCAGAATCCTTAATTTAAAAAATGTTACAGGAAGGGAGGTGTGTGGATCTGGGGTGTGTTTGGGACTTTATTATACTGATTCTCAAGAATTAATACTTTCCTCAGAAAGCATTATTCCTAAATATATAAAAATGACAATGTGTTTGTTCTCTTCATGCTTTTAGATACAGATCCCAAAATATACTACAGCTATTAATCACTTGAAGTAAGCTTTAATGCAATTCCAGCTTTAATTATTTCAGGACATAATTATCTTTTGTTTTAGAAACAACTTCAAATCAATGTGTTGTAGTTTCCATTAGTACAAAGACAAATTATGACTTTGCACAATCATGAAAGTTTCCCAAAATCCAACTAGCAAGTTTTATAAATGAAAAAGCATGTCAGAGTTATATAGGAATTAAATGTGCATCCTGCACGGTGGCTTACATCACATTACCTTCCCTATTGTTCACAGCCCAATAACCCTTTTTGCTTTCTAAAAGAGCTAATGATATCACCTAACATTAAAGTGTTTCTCTGGACTAGACTTCTAAACAACTGAGATAATAAGGTAAAATAGGCTAACAGTCTATTTTTTAATTGTATGAGCTTTTATGTACATTTTTTTTAAAAAGTAAGAAGCTCATATAAAATGTTCAAAAGCTCAATTGCAATCTACTAAGTGCAAAAAATTCTGTGGGTTATTTGTCCTACTATCCAGATAGGAATCATATAGGATATGAAATTTGGGTTTCATCCTTGAATCACTAGGTAATGTAATTCTGTGTACTCTATTCAACACAATATCCTGAATTGATTGTAGTAGATTTGCTTTACCATTGATGGGTGATATCTGATATAGTTCTTTTCTGAATCACAGTAAATATAATTTTATATTGAAACTTCTGCCATGACAGAATTTCATTAAGTATCTAAAAGAATGAAAGATCATGAGCATGTATAAAATGTTTGGGTCTTAGAAAGTACAGAGAAGGCCTATAATAGGTAATAACAATTGTGACAATGCTAAATTTGAACTGGTCAACAGAAAATAAGGGGAAAGATAGCCTGGTAAGCAAGGATCCAAGTAATCTTCCTAGGACAGCTACAAAGAGCCTGATCAACATTGAATCCGTCCAGTGTACCAAGTACTATATTCAGCACTAGGGCTTTAAAGATGAATAAAACATGGTACTTGCCCTTAAAGAAGCACAGTTCAGTGTAGTAGAATTCTAAATGCTACCTTTCCTGAGCAATGATTATCAAAGAATTTGAGTCATGAGTTAAACTGCATATAAAACATGAAACTGAAATTTACTTTATACTGGATGTACCCATTTTTGCATAATAAAACTCATCATTACACAAAAAATAGAAACAAAGGTATTATGCATAACATGAAATTACAGAAAAGCAACAACCATTTATTTTTGGCTTTTATATACTTTGGAAATTCACTTTATGACAAATGTTGAGAATATAATGTAGAATATCTGAATCAGAAGAGCCTGGAATCCTGTTCATTTTTTTTCCATACTGTATATCAGCTCAAATCACCCATTTCAACACAGTATTGCCTTGTTCTCAACACTTTACTAGAACAAGAAGGATTATTGAGAGCATAAGTTTCCAAAGGTATAATTCTAAGGGTCATATATATAAAGGAAGGTCAGATGCAAACAACATAGCTGTTAAAAAGACTAGGTACCAAAAGATGCCAGAAGAACAAGAACAAGAGTACCAATGACAATGAACCTGAAGGGGAAAGGTGTCATGCATAAACTGAGTATATCTTTCTACCTTCACAGTATATTTTTCTTAGTGATGTATCCATTTAAAACACGCAAAATGATTACTGTACTATATTACCTAGTGCACTGAAGAGTCTGAAGATCAGAGATATTGTCATAAAGAACAGTAAAAACATATAAGTAGTGGTACAGCACTTTCATTATTCTTTGTCTCCATTCTGATGACCCAACATATAATATAGCTCAACAATGAATATTATCTCTTAAAAACTTTTGAAGTCTCTAGTACCTTGTAGACAAAGGGCATGGCACACATAGCTGTTTGTAATCGGTTTGATGTCTTCAAAATTATTTGAAATAACAAAAATTCACTTAAAAGTTGCTGTAATTCCCTTTTCATTAACTCATGTTGACTATCCTAAATATAATCCAAACTCATGTATGCTGACTTTACTGTGGCTGATCATTTGAGCCTATTACTGACAGAAATGCATTTATCCCATCAAATAAAAATTGAACCTTTCTTTCAGTATAGTGACAAATTAAGGAAAAGTTACAGTTACATAAGAGAAGTCTAGACTCTATTCCACCTTAAGCTTTGTGGAGCCTGGTTTAAAACTCCAGTACTGTGGAAAGGAGGAGATCAAAAGCTAAGTTACATAATGAAATGAAATAAAATTACAGTAGAAGTTATTTCACCATTCATACTCTTAGAAAAGCTAACAGGTGTTTTCTTATATTTGAAAACTGTACAGAAGGCAGCAAATAAATGTCCCTAGAAACAAGTGATTTCAGAATTGAGTGGCACACAGTAGACACTTAACGACAGCTATTCTCAGGTTTACCACAGTTTTCTGTGCTAAACTGCATTTCTTTGTAATAGACCTAAACTTACTGCCTAATTCTTATTATTGATGACCATGTTTTTTTGTAGTGCCAAAACCACAGCAATCTTTGTATCCTAAACTCTGGGTGGCCCCTATTTAAGCCAGCTGTTGGTTTCTGAAACAAACGAAGGGGACAAACAACATATGTAAGGGCCTTCCAAAGTCAGTAGAATCTGTCCCACTTTCGAAGATACTGTTTCTGTTCTGCCTCATCCTTTTTTTTTCTGTATGATCCCTAGTTCTTGATTACTCAATAGCTGCTTAGATTTAGTTCTCCTTTGTGACCTCTACCTTCCAGGATTCCCAGTATCTAACGCTTCCTTTGACATGCTCCTACTCAGAATTTCCTCAGCCTCTTTTAACATCTGTTACCCAGCTCCACTGTTGTCCACAGAACCAAATCAGGCAGCAGCTCCCCAGTCCATCCATTGTAAAACCTTTAGACAAAGTCCCTCTCAGCATTTGTAATTCTAGACTAGAGAGTTACATTTTAAAAACAGACTCTTCCATAGCAACCATCCCTCCCACTTATAGCTCTTTCACCTTGTGCCCTTCTCTGAAGCCTTCTCCAAATCCACTATGCCTTTCTTGAAATAAAATAACCAGTACTAATCTGGGCAAGCACTGAGTGAAAATGGTCCCAGAATAGAGTCACGGTGGGGTGATGTTTAAGAATTTAGGTTATCTAGAGTTGAACCTGAGTTTGAATCCCCAGCTGTTATATACTAGCTGTGTGTCTATAAACAAGTTACTTAACTTTGCTGAGCCTCAGCTTGCTTACCTTTAAAAATGCCATAATAAAAGTACATGTCTCATAGGATTATGGAATTAATGGGAGAATATGCAGCTATAACCAATTCCTGGTACACAGTAAGTGCTCAATAAATGCTGGCTGCTGTTGTTATTATTGTTTTTGTACAAGGACAGATATATTTTATTTCATTTTCACTATGTTTCCCACCAAAAATTTTGCTACTCTTTTGGCACAGTGCCTTTAGAACAGAGTTTACATTAATTCCTTGATGTATGTCTGGGTTTCAGTTAAGTAACAGTATAAAATCAGCTTCCCTTCTAAATATCCCTTAGAAAATTTTTCCCCTATTTGCATGCATTGAAGCACTCATATCACCTTTTGGGCCCTATGGTGGATCTAATAATTTTCTGGCCATGTCTTGGTTAGATATTTGGTAGGCCAGAATAGCTTGGCATTACCTACTATATTAGACAGTACACACATTCTGCCTCTGAGGAGATTTATAAAATGTTTATAATTAGTACCAGAGCATCTACAGCTATGGGTTGGGTAGAGGGAAGAGGAAGGATCCTGGGATTGTATAGCTTTCTCCAGACTGCTGTTTCCATTTGTGAATAGGTAAAGTATGTGATGCTTTTGAGCCTCTCACTACCATTCATACCAGCAAAAAAAAAAACATGTGAGTCAATTAAAAAGAAACTGAGAGTGAAATTTTAAATGAAAACTTTGAGGTTATCCTTAAATAAATACCTACAAGTAGGTACAAATGAATTGTGTATGGCTGTTTGTTTCTATATATGACAGTACAGTATTTACAAGGTCTTTTCTAACACAGAGTCTTTCAGCTTTTCTTCATCAAGTAAGTCAACTTTGTCTCCCTTGCTTCCTTTCTATGTATATCTATCCCTGGATAGGTACAATGTAGGATCAAAAATCAAATGCGGTAGTAAAAATTATAATGGCTCCCAAGTACTCAGAGTATATTTTTTGCTTTGAGAAGCACAAAAACCAAGTTTACCTTTTTTCTTTGAAAAATATATCTATTTCTCTACATATTTCACAGAATTAGAAAATGACTCTGAGTTAATTCATTCTGTTATTACCCACTTTCTCCAGTTAAGCAACTCTATGTGGAATAAAATGCAAGGAATCCTGTTTATAAATTCTGTTAGCAACATACCTTCATGAATGAAAATGAACCGGTGAAACATTTATGAAAAATAGTAAGTTTATTAAGTTATGAACTACAAAAGATTTTAAGTACTTAATTTTTATACATCTATACTTACACAGATACACTATATTTGAAAGCAAGTATCACTAAAAGGAAACCTGTATCAAGGACTAAAATTAAAAAGCAAAGTCAAATATTTTACGCATGCTCTTTCCCAGTACTTTACATATCACTTCCAGTCATATCACCTAAAGCTAAAATAAGGATCCAAGTGTCAAAAGAAAGATACTCATATTATCAGAGCTGAAAGAGACCCTGAAGATGAAGAAGGCAGAGATTCAGATTATGAGACATGCCCAAGATGACACAACTGCTGGCAGCACTAGGCCCGGAACAATCTCTCCTAACTCACATCTGAGATTTCTGACAACGTGCAATAAAATAAAAACTAAATCTAAGAGATGAGGGATTAATTAAAAGATTAGATGTTGTCCCCTCAAGTTGAAAACCTTTGGATTTAATAACTTTTACTTACATGATTTTCTATTAGTAGGAAAATAAATTTTAAATAACATAAAATTGTAAAGACTGACAAATAATGAAAACTACAAAGAAAATTTATGCTTTTCCTTAAATCAGAACCATGGAAACGGATATTTTTTAATGTCTAAAAAAAGCCAGAGATTTATTGGTTGTGTGTGCATGTATGGTAGTAGTGGGTTTTGTTTGTCTTGTATTGTTTTGTTTTGCAAATTGTTAGAGGGTCTTCCAATTTCCCTGTGCAATGGTAATCTGTGTTCCAAAAATGGGGGTACATTTAAATAAATTTCTTATAATTAATTATAAAGTACTTAACTATGGACACATAAGCCTCTAGAAACTTACTAAAGACAGACAGTAAGAAAATGGTACCAAGAATTTCAAAAATAAAACCCAGATCTTTTTAATATTATCTCAATTAGAAATAAAGAACATCTTTTAAAAAGTCAAAAGTAATTGAAAAAGAGATTAAATCAGTAAACCAATTGTGTACATTTTTCCTGAAGTGCATATTCATGAGCTGACAGTAGAAACAGGCTGGCTGCTTTGTTTGACTATAGTTCTGTTTACCTCATACTGTCAAGAATGGATTTTGACACTCACAGTATTAATATTGCTATTTTTATTGATATAATTAGCACTGCTATAAATAATTCCTCAGTCTGCTATATCTAAGTATATCATTACAATCAGCAATATTAGGGCTTCTTTTTCCTATATGATGCTTTGGAAATAGACTGCTGGCCCAAAGAACCACAGTAACCTCATAATGTGGAAGGTATGGAAAAAAACACTGCCCTGTCAATAGAGACTACTGTTTTGTGTATGACTTCACTAAACAAACTAGTTTATATTTGTTTGAAACTAAAGTTTCTCACCAATCTGCTGTTTCAATTTCACATCACACCATATTGTACCTAAAACAGGCAATCTGGATTCCTGTTGCTACTTCCCCCCCCACCCCCAGCCCCAAACAGCTCAGGAATGGGTTTGAAATACAAGGCTTGAATATATAAAGCAAAAGAGTTAAGACACCCAAAATTCAGAATGGGTGGGTGAAAATAAGTGTGCTTGAAGTCATTTGTATAACTGCTAGTGGGTGGCCCACTTGTGAGTTTTTGATCATCACATGAAAGTAAAATCAAAACATATTTTATCATGCCTCTGGATCACATCAGCTGCAATGATAACCTTATCTAGACCTTGAATAGTTTGTTCATAAAACAAAGTGGGGTGACTGACCCAGTGCATATTCAACACAGAGTACGAAGGCCAAAACAAAATGACAATACAATTCAAAACAAGTTTGTAGATATTTTAGACTAGTATATTAAACCTTTCTTTGTCTCTATCACTTGACAGATGGTTAGCCTTCACACAGCCTAGTATCTCTGGCAAAGAAATGACTGTGTCTAGCCAATAACACCCCAAATTTTTATTTAAAATGCAGTGTACACATACTTACACTTACCTTAAAAATATGAATATTAATAGATTAGTCATTTTACTTTATTGCTTATTTTATTACTATAAGAATCTGACAGATATCAAGATTTGTCTTTTGCCCTATGAATACCCCTTTCTGAAACTTTCAACTGTCTTATGTGGATCCGGGGTTCTAAGAACTCTTCACTTTAGATTTCATTCATTTCAAAGGGTTGCTTCTAATCATGCTTCAAAAAAAAAAAAAAAAAACTTCCAATAACTTTTAATCCAAAATTATTACAAAATTTACAAAGATTTAATTAGCTTATGTTTCTATGTTGCTTGGAGCAAAGTTTTGGTAAGTAACAGTGAGTTAAACAAAATCACTGGGGAACATGTCAAGGACCACAAGGCAGGACTGAAATTATTTACCCAATACTGAAATATGCCTTTATTCAAAAATGCTCATATAAAAATGTATACTCACATACACATAAACACACATTGATCAACCATTAGAATTAGGAAAAGCTCTTCGTTTTTAACATTCTAGCAACATTCTTCCACTTTGCTGTTTAAAAAAAGATTTCACCTAAGACAATATATTCCATTAGTATAGTCTCTGCTTTTCTTCCTAAATCTTCCTATTTATAGCTTTCAGATGCTGGCAGGTCTGTATACAAATAGGCAGAAGCAACCTCAACTGTTCTATAAAGTACATTAATACGTACCCTTTCTGGAAGAGGTGATTACGCTACAAATTAGCATAAATAGAGATCTAATGTAGGTATAGAAATTCAAGCCCTTCACAGCAGGGGATGGGAGGACTGCCGGTGGGAGAATTGTGTTAAAAAAAAAAAAAATTATCCTACTTAAGAACTGAATACCGATTTGGCTAACAAAATAAGACTCACTGTGACAGAGAAAAATAACAAAAATCAGAACTTGTTATTTGAGAACTATGAACTAGGTTTTGGAAAGGTGAGACACCCACTACTTAAAGCAACAAACTCGGCATTAAATCATATACTCCGTTAACCAAGCACCAAGTTTCCTTCTGTTAGAAACCTAGGATTTTTACACCTACAGACTAAATGATTAAAGTAATGCTAAAATCTTCTGTAATGTTCCTCTTGCATTACAAATGGTCTATTAAATCAGAGAAGTGCCAATCAAACGCTTTTGTAGTTTGAAAGAAAGGTTTAAATAACAAAGCATTTTTTGCAGGCCTTTCTCTCTTTAATGTCACCTATAAATTAATTACAACAAATTCCCATCTTCTCTTGATAAAACCACAACTGAAAAAGATTTAGGCACTTAATTTTTCAGACATACTCCTAAAACAAATTCTTACTAAAAAATTAAGATATTTTAGTTTATGTTTTACCACGATTTGCTAACAAGACAAAAAGCTCCATCGGAATTTTACAGTAAATTCCAAGACACAGATTTTTTTTTAATATAAAGTAACATTTTATTTATTTCAAAGGCATGCTCAAAATTATGAAAAAATAAAACCTCTATTAGTTAAAAAGACCTACTGAAATGTATGGAGAATGTTTCATGACAATAACAAAGGGTACAAATAAAGTTAGCTCTTCCTTTCTTATCATTGGCAATTAGTAAAGACCTCCCTGCTCCTCGAACTTCTGTAAATTCTTTCAAATTGCACTCTCTTAAGTGAAAAAACTGCTAGGTTTTAAAATTTCATACAAAAATCTCTTCTCCTGGCAATCTGAAGTATGCAAACTATATGTGACATTAGAACATAAACTCCACAAAGGCAGGTTATTTTATCTCTTGTTCACTGTTACATCCCAAGTGTCTAGAACAATTTCATGAATTTAAACATCCATTTCAGAAAAGCATGATTATTTCAGAGAATAAAGCAGAGCCCATCAAGCTCCACTTCTGTATTCCAAATGTTTTAGAGAAGTCTCTATGTGTCACTCATTCTAAAATATTTTAAATAATTTTAATTTACTTATAAATTTTAGATCCTTTACAGTAACTAAATTGTATCTTTTTGTGCTCTTCTAAATTGACCGATATTCAGTCATGCCTTTTTTTCTGGGAAGTCCAATTGGTTAGAAAGCCCTCTTCAGATTTTCAGTACTGAGATAAAAATAATTCATTTAAAAATGGCTTCTTCCTTAGATTTTTATTCCTATACCAAGTAGTCAAATTCATATTAATTTGACAGCAAGATTAGTTGGATATCTGTGGGTCACAAAAACTTTCTGAACTAACTACATAGTTAACTGGCATCACATCTAGTAGTTCTAAACATACCCCCCACAATTATAACTTTCACATACAAGTTTTTTCTTTTCTCTAAACTCATATTGTCTTTCAGTAGCTAGTGAGTATACACATGAACTATCTGTATCTTCTTGCTGTAGTAGCAATCTTAAAATACTGGCATCTTAATTGAACTAGACAGACAAGCACAGACTTCTTCCCAAAAATGGATAAAATTAGATAACTTTTTAATCTTAAACTTTTCTCTTTAGTCTGTTAAAATTGGGACCTCACCATGAAAGGGCGTATTGCTTTGGAGGCTGGTACACAGTTAACTTGTCACCTGATCTTCATAGGCAAAAGGCCTGTATTCCACTGGTCTGTGAGATCTGAAATCACAAAACCAAAAATACCCAACTGCTGGACTCACTGAGCAGCTAATATATTTCTAGAAAATTTGCTTTTCTTCTTCCTCTCACCTGTTTACTTGAGCACCATATATTGTTAAACCTAAAGCCCTCCAAAAGTGAGCTCAATGGAAATCACAACCACAATCTTAGGAATTAAACCTTGAGCACTGAACAATGAGTAACATCGGCAATTCTACAAGGGTAATTCCAAAAGCTTTTTTGAGAGAAGACCATTCCCAAGAGGGCACAATGGTATCACCATGCACTGTGCATCAACTTTGCTACATTCTGATTAAGAATGAGAAGAGCAAAGACTTGAAAAATCAATGTAAATTGTTTTTTCCCCCCCTAGAAATATAGAAATATCTACATGTAAAGCTGAAATGCAGAAAGTAGCCAAACCTGGACTGGTCAAACTTTTATGAGGGGCAGTGGAGGGTATATTTTAACTATTCCCATGTGACAGCAAATGTATCTGGGATTACGAGCAACAGGTAAGAAAGTAAACCATTTATGAACTGAATTTGCTATGTTACTGCTTATCATCTAAAGGTAATGTTCACAGCTATGGAATTTATTTACAAAATGGTCGTTACAATTTGTTTTAAAACTTTCGATAGCAACAAGTTACGATAGTAACTTTAGGATAGAACTCGCTTGAAAACATGGGGGAACGAGTGGCCTCTGCTAATTTTATTAGCTGAAACTTAGACACGACCACGCAGTGAGAAACTCTCACCTTTACTTCATCTTGGTATTTTTAATGGCTAGAAGTAATGGAAGACAATTTTCACACGTCTAGAAAGTTAACGTGTTCAATTTAGTTTAGGCCATGCTGATTCTGAGGATATTATTTAACCCACAGGCTTCCAAATTACTTCCTGTTTCATTGAGATTTTTATTAGAGAACTGTCATCCTGCTACTGACCCCATTCAACTGGGTTCAGTGTTAAGAGATCAGCGGATTACCGCGCTAGGTAGTGTAGCTGTACGCCATATTGTGTTTTTCGCTAATGTTTATAGTTTATGTGTGTGCCTAGCATATGTTTGTGCAAGTGTGTTTATCAATAGAACTTTTAGAAAATCCCTGCCTCCTGCCTCTTCAGCATCCTTAAAAAGGATAACAGCTGCGGGGGGAGTGGTGCGGGGGGGCGGGGGGAGGGAGCGCGGGGGGCGTGGGGTGGGTGGTGGAAGAGGACCAGAAAGCCACACAGACAGTAATGCATTAAACAGTGTAGGAGAGTGCGTTTCTTTTAAACTTTCAAAAAGCTTCCAACTGTTCTATCTCAGCTATCGAAACGCGTAAACATGTTTTAATGTTTCCAAAGGGGCCCAAAGGAGGAGAGAAAGAAGGAAAGGCGTGTCTTCCCTTCCCAAGCCCCCTCCTCTAGAGTCGCAGCAGCGAAGCAGGCGGGGGCCGGTAGCTTCGGTGTCTGGAAGGGCGTCCAGCGGCTCTGGGGCCAGGACACCTCCCGCCCCCCCAGTTCTCTGAAGACGCTCCAGAGACCGCGAGAGCCACGGCAAGCGGGGGAGGGCGAAGAGGGAGGGGGCGGAAGACAAGCCGGCGCCTCTAGCAGCTCCTGAGCCCCGGCTAGTCCCCCTCAGCTCCTCTTCTTGGAAGCGGCAACTCCAGGCGCAGGGAGTAGAGAAAAGAAGGCAGAAGACACATTTCCAGCTGCGGGACGGCCCGCCCGCTCCAGGGACCCTCCCGTGCTCCCTCCTCCCAGCCGGGTCGCGCGAGGCCGCAGCCGCCGCCCGGCGCAAGGAGGGGCGCCCGGGGGGAGGGGGCGCGGGCGGGGCGGGGCGCGGGGGCGCGCGCGCTCGGCCGGCCGGCGGCCCGCGGGCTCGCCAGTCTACTCGCTCCCTCAACCCCACCCCAGTCCCCT